>NC_058116.1:17926428-18229047 GCF_914725855.1 Thunnus albacares
TTCTTATGTCTCTTTTTTCAGTTTCTGTACATTTCATCTCCCAATATGGTCTAAACACCTTCTGCACTCTGTCCAGAATAAAATTCTGTTTTGAAAATACTGAATTATTTATCAATTTATTTATTTGTTGGCCTTAAAGTATTCTGTTATAAAAATACTGGAATCAGTCCAGAAAATACTGCAAAAATGTATGTTTCGGAATTATAGAGTGTAAATACTCACAATTTATAAAAATCCATAAAATCCCACAAAAAACACCAAGGACACAACCTCAGTGTCTTAGATACCACGTCCCTGATTTGCTTAGTTGTTATTTATAGTCCCAAGGGTTAGGGTTAGAGTTGTTACACCATATTCACTCAGTCACAATGTGTGTTTCCCACAGCTCGTAGAATTGTAGATAAACAGACTCACTGACACTGATGTATCCTCCATGGACATGTTGAAGTCATTTGTCGTGGTGGAGGGAGGGTAGAGGCGCTGGGTGAAACTGCCCAGCAGGTAGCGCACCTCATCAGACACATGAGTCATAGAGATGCTTTCACTTTGCACTGCCTGAGCTCGAGCCCTGATGCCCAACACTTGCTTCATGCTGCTGCGAGAACTGTCGACCCGCTTGACAAGCTTGTGGAGGAAAAAGCAGCGGGGCAGCTGTATGTAGAGGTCACATAGAATGTTCTCGTCCTGCAGGAAATCATTCAGATTCACACCGTTCTCCAGCAGCAGACTCACAAACTCAGGCTTGTTGCCGACCAGGGCGGATTTCATGGCCCAGTGGAGGTCACTGGACTATAAGATGGGAACAAAACATGAACACATGAACCACACACATGAACATCCTGAACATTATCTGACCACTGTTAGTTGTAACAGCATTTTTTTTTCACAGCAGCACATTTCTCTCATTTGATGTGGAATAACAGGATTTTGAGGTTATTTGAGGTTTTGGTATAGCAGTATGGGAAGTAGGGCAGTCTTTCATGACACAGTTTATAAGATTTTATGACACACTTGTCCTCTGCACCTCGTATCTTTTATGATACAAGGCTCAGAGAACAATTGTTTAAACAGCCTGTGATGGTATGTTTGTACTGTTTAAAATTTTCGAAGACTGCAATAAACAAGAGGTTTACATGAAACATATACATAATACATACATAATATTTCTGTAGTTGTCTTGCATATATTGTTACATCTCCATATGGAAATAGTAAATTATGCAACAACACAATTACATTTTTGTTTACTTAGTCTTCACTTTCTTTTGAATAACTTTGTTTGAAAATCTGAACATGTCTCATACAATGTTCCAGTGGACCACATGTTTCAAGACTAAGAAATAAAGGGGGTCCTCAACATCACTAACATTCCTGTTCTCACTAACCCTGAAGAATAATGAGAAACACAGATTATGTATTTAGGACTATGCCATTGTTGTTTATCATGATTTTGGTTTGTAACTCTGACTGTTCTTGCTTAGCCAAGATAGATAGTGTCGACCACTGCCCCATTGGTTAACAAACTACCCAGATGTTACAAACTGAATAAACTGACAAATTAACTCTTTCACCTATGGACTGTACAGTACATGTATGTTTGTGCTCCCAGGATCACACATCAAGTGTAATCCTGAGACCAAAGGGGAGATGTTGGGTCTCACTGGCCGACCACATGTTTCAAGTGTGAACTCAACCCTTGGACTCAGGTTAACAAAACTAGAGGTTCCCCTCTTCTCTTTCTCTTTCCCCTTATGGCTGCTGTGGGAGCAGCTCTGCTGCTCAACTCTCTGCTCTCTTGTGTGGCCTGCTCAGGGCACACACACAAAACTCTTTTCTTTACGGCAGAAGATGCAAGAGCCTGCGTAAGACTCAGTAACTAAGTTTTCTAGTGCCAGCAGCTACCACACAAGTCTGCTGGCTGAATAAACAAGCACAGGCAGGGTTCGCTTGCCGCTAACTCTGTAAGGACTGCACAAAGGAGTGACCTGGGCCCTCCGGCCTGCTCGGTTGGATCACTGTCAGTCAGCAAAGCCTGCACCAGTCAGCCTGGAGCCACAGCTCTTCCCCAGCCCGGTTCACCCGCTGGACTCAACAAAGCAGCACCTCTCTTTCTCCACCTCTCTTTCCCTATAACGTATGCATAGCATAGAACAGCACATGACTAAAGCACAGAACTGCTTTATTTAATCAATGTACTGTACCGATTTGGCCAATGTTATTCATTGAGCTGTATTGTTGTGATGTCCCATTCATGGTCATGTTATTGCATAGTCACACTGCTAAATTTATGTTAGCATACTTAACACACGTCACATCCAGTAACTAGGCCTTGCATGCAACTAACCTCTTCCTAACCTGGCACCTTTATCCTACACAAATAGGCCTTGAAGAGAGACCCACACAGTTAAGAGGTTTAAAATCCAGCTTGCACATTTTGCTTCAGGCAGCACATGTGGTTCTAGACACCACATGGTCTGGCCTTTTGTCTCTGTGGTTCTCTTTGTCAGCCATAATGTCTGCATGCCGTGTGCTCAGTCACCATGTGACTTCAGCCATCTTTCCATTGTTTTCTCCACACACTCATATACCTGTATATAGATACATTTAGTTAGATTACTTTTGAATATACATGCTGTCTGTTTAATGCTGCATGAGAGTGAATTTTGCTAACCTCTGCTTTGCAAAGAGCTCCAAAATCCTTCAACCTCAACTAGCTATTGATATGGTAATTTATGGTGATTAAATTAATTATTAATCAAAGTTCCAAATTGATAGCTTAGTAAATTTTGAGACTGAATTTGTCTATCTTTTCTCCCAGGGTGGTGCCCCGTTATTATTATTTGTTATTAATAATTTCTGTTGATTTTAATAATTAATAATTATCTTTGATAATCATTAATTGTTGCTGATTGCCAAACCTGTAGCCAAGGACCAACAGTGGCACAAAGGTTTTCCGTATTTCTTGTGTATCTTTTATGTGTGCCATATTTGGAACAAGAGTTTTTTTAGAGAGTAATTCATTCTACAACATTTATGAGGACATTGATCATGCGAGATAAAATATGTCAGTTGTAGTTTGCCACCTCTCCTAAATGGTCTTGTCCTTTTAGCTCAGCACTTCATAGGGTCACTTTTCATGTTTTTCAGTCAGTCTGTTGCACTTGTTTATTATATCTTAATAATAACGAGGGGAAGGGTACACTGAATCAGGTTCAGACGATGGCCTTTATGTGTCAATCCTGCATCTGTGACAGATTGCTGCTGGTGTTGGTGTTGTATAATTGGCAGACTCACCTCCCACTGACTTTCCTCAGTGAAGATCTCAGTCTCAGCTATGTCCGTTCGGTTCCAGGCTATAGCCAGTTCCAGCTGCCTCTTCCAGGCCTCGGTGGACCTCGAAGCTGAGTGGAGAATTTACATTTTACAACATTTTTGTGACACCCACAACCAATTTACATCAAATCAACAGACTGACCGCTCAATTTTTCGCTCAACTACTTAACCATTTTGTCTTTAAATTGACAGAAAATTGAGAAATCGCAACTTTTTTTGTCTGACCAACAGTTCAAAACCAGAAAATATTGAGTTTACAGCTCTGTAAAACAGATAAAAGCAGCAAACCCTCACATTTAAAGGTCTAAATAAAGGTTGTCGTTTTGTGCTTTATGATTGACTTTATGATTCTTCATATAAAATTTGCTGATGATAATAAACTAATTGCTGCAACACAACATAACCTGGGGTCAGCGATTGAGCAATGCTAGACACCATGTTATCTGATTAGTTTAGTGCCTGTGAGTGGCGAGGCTTTACTTACAAACAAAGATTCTACTATTAATTTTGTGGCCACAGAGGAGAAAAGACAGCAGATGTCCGAGCTGAGTGAGCAGGACAATTGCCTGGAAATCATTTTAATAATATTGATGGAGCTCAGTGATGAAACTTCTATATGTTGCAAAGCAGTTGAGCTACAGTACAGAATGATGAATCATCATTATCAAAACACAATGGGTTTGCATATTTTTTATATAAATACATCAAGTGTAGCTATCAACGTCTTTCTGTAAAGAAAAGCAATCATTAAGTTGAAAATATCTGCAACAATATGTGACTCTTGGCACATCTGATACCACAGTCCAGTCTGAGACGCAACATAATACCTGTTAAAACTTGGCACTAAACCTTTCTGTGTTCATGCACTGCAGTCTACAGTCAGTCCAATCAGTTATTGAGCATCTGTGTGGAAACCATGTCCCCACCTTTAAGGAGTGCTTGAAGAATGGCTACATCCACTTCCCCTCGATTGTCCTCGCTTACACTGTATATTGTCAGCAAGTGAGACATGCTGATGATGTCCTGAATCTGGCACAGAAAACAGACACAAGGTGTTTCACATCAAACTTTGTTTCAAGCATCAGAACGTTCAGAACGTTCAGCTACCTGCTTGGTCCATTCTTCTATCTTGAAGTTGTCAGAGTTTTTGAACTCTCGGCCGAAGAACTTCTTTAACAACTGGTTGATGAGATCGATATTGACCTGGGTCTTTGCTGCCGCTTTGGCAATCACATCTGCTATCCTCCCTGAGCCTTCGAAGATCACACATGGTGTACCATTCATCATGGCGTTATATATTCTCTGAGAGGAGAAACATAAGACAGTCATACAGAGACGAGGACAGATACCTGTGTATTCATGCAGTGACCATTTGCACTGTGCTGATCTCTGCACATACATAGACATACATACAACAGATATCTTAAAATACATTTCTCTAAAAAAAATGTTGCTGTTTTTATACAGCTCTCACTAATTTGTATTTATATGTTTTAACAGTAAAATCACAACTCTTGTTTATAATCTTTAGTTAATTTTACTGTTCTTATTTATATACATATTTTACTCAGTATTGACCTCAATGTTGTAATGTGACATTCAGTTTACACATTTCTTTACTCCAGTAGATCTTTACTTATAGTATGTGCGTTTTTTGTTTTTATTTCACACTTGCTTTGGCAGTGTAAATGTATGTTTCCCATACCAATAGAGCTCCTTTGAATTGAATTTAATTGAACTGACAGATAGAGAGATAGAGGCAGGGAACTGATGACTCACATCCAGAGTGCCTGGTCCTCCAGCCAAAACCACATACACCACAGGGATGGTCACACCACTCTCTAGAGGTCAGACAATACAGAAAATAAAATATCTATATTACAAACTGGACTGATAAAACAGAATCAGATATGAGATGATATCTGTAACATCAGCTCAACCTTCGTTTCCAAGATGCTTTCTGGAGATGTATTTCTCCAGATGGCTTCGCAGTTCGATCTCCACCCCGTATTTTCCATGGGTCCCATCGTCCACCAGCAGGAAGTGCGTGTGGTTGTTGTCAAGGCAGGACAGTTGTCCTTGGTCATTGATGTCCATCGAGTAATGGGCTGGGAAACAACCCTGAGAGGGAGGAGGGGAAAAGGTAGAAGAAGGCTATGTGTGGCCACAAGAAAGACAAAAAGCCAAGTGGGTAAATGTATTGTTTTGTACCTCTGAATGCACCAATGCTTTCCTCTTGTGAATGATTCCCCATGTTGTCACTCCGATAACCACGATCTGGCTCTGCATGGAGCCGCTGCTCAGAGCATAATCCCTCACAGCCTTCCCTACATGCTTCATCACACCTGCATGGGTACCACCAGTGATAATCCAGGCACCTGCATACAACACAATATGTGTCCAAAACATACCATATGGCCAGAAATATGAGAGATTTTATTTGAGATTGCACACAAATGAGATCTCAATGTCTCATTCCAAAACCATGGGCATTGAAGGAATAGGTAAAGGAATAGTTCATGATTTTGGGAAATAGACTTATCCACTTTCTTTCTGAGGGTTAAAGCTTACAAATGAACATGTTATGTCTCGTTTGTTTAATCCCCTGTAAAACCACAACTTGTCATTTTTACACTTCTTTTTGTGCTAAGCTAAGGTAAATTGCTGCTTGCTGTAACATCATATTCAACAGACAAAGTGATATCAATCTTCTCATCTAACTCTTGGCAAGAAAGTGAATAAACAACCATTCCTTTACTATCATTTTCTAACAGCCTGCAGTCTTCCAGGAAGAGACTTTGGACCCTGGAGCAATTTGATGGGAAACTTTTGGCACAAAGTTAGAAGCACACTATTGGCTAAAACTTTAATGTATTAGGATTAAGATTTATTTTAAATGGAACAAAGAGCTATAGCTCAAACCAAAGACACAACTTCAGATCAAAAGTAAAAGTAACTGGACATGGACCACATACTTTACAGTGAGTACTACTGCACAGTATATATTGTATGCTAATATTTATAGTGTACTGTTTTTGCATTTTGTATGCAACGTAAATAATCAACTTCTGTGCCAACAGGAAATGACACAGGGCATGTGCAGACGAATGTCAATCAAACTGTGACTTAGGAAAGCGACTGCTAATTAAAGCCATTCAAGAGGAAGCAAAATGTTTTCCAAATATTTAATACTTTTGTTGTAGCCATTTTTTAGTTTAAAATAAATATGATCGTGTAGCCTATGAATTATTGTATATATATGAGTTGGAATTGCTATATTAGTTATGTGTAGAAATTTGGATATAATTTTATATAGCTACCTTTGATTGCCTGTGGCTGAGAGGCATGCATTATTGTTTGGGCAGGTGACTGAACAGCAATCATATACTCACCTGGTCATGGCGGTGAGTGAGTCAGTCTGGCAGTGTCGGACAGGGTGAGACTATGGTTCAATGCCAATTTTGACCACTTCATAGCAATTCAATACAACTTTTAGTTATTTTTTCGATATCTTTTGAATTTAATAGGAATTATGGAGCTGTTTTTGTTACCTTGGTAACTCCTTTTTTGCTGAAATAAATTATTCAAAGTTTCAACAAGCTTGGAGAGCGTCTTGAAAACCACCACAGGCTCAAACTGTTACCTGTTCAAGGCATCTCTACCCTCAGATCCCAGGACAACTTTATTTGTTTGTTGCAAAATCTTTCTGGAGCTGCCTCATCACCATCTACAATTTGCTAAGAGTTTTTTTTAGCTGCGAGTAGAGGTGGAAGTTACAGATCAATTTACTGATACAAAACAGTTTGTTGTCACTGACTATGTTGTTTGTATGTTTGCTTTGCAGTCTTTTAATGAGCTTTGATACTGTGTATCACAGCTGAGACTACAGCGTTACTTTCAGTCACCAGTGAGCTAAAAGCTACTCATTCATTCAGTGACAATAGTGATTCAGTGCAGTCAGTTCAGTTTGAAGATTCAGTGTTAAAGATTTGTTCGTACACCTCTAGCTGTGAGTAGCTTAATAGCTGTCAACTTTGAGTGCACTTAGTCACACAAATGTGAACACACTACTTAAAATTCAGTTATTTCAATTCAGAATTATCATGCGGTATAGAATGGGACATAGAAAGCTCAGTAAGACAACACTGCACTTTAAATAGCACAAGCTCTGAAAGAAGGAACCTTTGAGGTGTTGTTAATTGTATGTTATATTTGACCACATATCATAAAACCTTTGCATGAATCTGAATGAAGGTGATAAAAACAGATGAGTTCCAAGATGTGGTGGTTGCAGGGACACACAGAGACTCCATGGATGAAAATGTACTCATAAAACACATGCTGTCACAGCATCTCTGGCTAATCATTGGTATACAACTCGACATCTCACACACACAATTCTCTCTCTGTGTGTCTGCTGGCTGACCTGTTGTCTCGGCCGCTTTAATAAGACCTCTGTGGAACGTGTTCTTGAGACGAGACTTCATAGAGAACTTCTTCAGATAGAGCTTCTTGGCTCCTCCGATCACTGAGATCAGCAGGTTGGGAGGAGGAAGTTTCCACTGTTCAGTCAGTAACTTGTAGAGGACCTCAGGCTTGGTGCCTACGGACACTCGCACATACTGAGAATGAACATAAATAGGTAATTCCACCGAATCAGTGCCATATGCATGTTATAACTATTCAAAATTAAACTTTAACCATTCAAAATGTGTAATGGTACATATCAGGTGAAATTCTTCATATGAGTAACAGGACTGAAAGTAACATGACTGAGTTTTAAGCATAGCATTAGCAAATACATGAAATATTACTGCTAATAGAAATAACATTTAGCAAGTGTTTACCAAAATTGTCTTTAAAAAAACAAACATAATAACATCTAAGAAATAATTATAGAACAGGTCTGAACGTTGAGATTTACGTTCTCTCTATTGTTTCTAAATGACAAATTCTTCATATGAGTAACAGGACTGAAAGTAACATGACTGAGTTTTAAGCATAGCATTAGCAAATACATGAAATATTACTGCTAATAGAAATAACATTTCGCAAGTGTTTACCAAAATTGTCTTTAAAAAAACAAACATAATAACATCTAAGAAATAATTATAGAACAGGTCTGAACGTTGAGATTTACGTTCTCTCTATTGTTTCTAAATGACAAATTCTTCATATGAGTAACAGGACTAAAAGTAACAGGACTGAGTTTTTAGCATAGCATTAGCAAATACATGAAAATATAGCCACATGACATCAATTTGAATAGCATGAGAACATTCAGCAATTTCAATTGGTTTACCAAAACTGTCTTTAAAAAAAGCCAACAACATAATAAAATCTAAGAAATAATTTAGGTAACAGGACTGAATGTTGAGATTTACATTCTCAGTCACACTTACAATGTGATCAAAAATACAGAAAATAGAGTGAATGAACTGAAGAAACTTGATCATGTGACTTTTGGAATGTCCTAAATTTTTAGAGGGGGGAATGTGTCAGGGTAACAGGACTGAGTGTTAACCTTGGGACATGACTAAAATCTGTATTTTAACATATTATGAATGATGAGAAAATGTATTTTATGTCTAAATCGGAAATAGAGTCAATAACACAAAAAGTAAGATTTCTGAAGGATTCTAATCATTACATTTCATAGTGAAGTGTAGTGTTAGAGAGTGGGGATGGGCTAAAATCCTTTTTTATTTTGGTGTTCTAGGTAGTTTTTATTAAGGTTTTACATGGTGTATCTTCAAATTGCAATTAGGACAAAGTGCAGGATACTTTGCTTGAGAATATAATGTATTATACAGATACTTTTCATGCATATTTATGCATGTAATGTCCTGGGGAAGGGAAAGGCACCGATACGGTGGAATACAAACACAGATGTGAAGGCAAGTATATAGACATGCAGGGCACGTGTTTACATGCACTCAAGGTAATGTTAGATACATTAATCAAGGATTGTTTCACCTTGCCAGTCTTCTGTCCCAAACCATTAAATCTGATGTCTCCAAAAGCATCAGTGGGCACTTCACGGACATGTCTGTGTATGTTCCACAAGTCGCCTGTGAAATCCTCTGGCTTGATGGCTTCATCCACATGATCAGTCTTTGAGTAGCCACACTTACAGATATCCTCTCTAGTGAAGAAACACATGTGAATACTTTTTATTTTACTCAACAATTTCAATTCAATTCAATTTATTTATATAGCACCAAATCACAACAAAAGTCATCTGAGGGCACTTTTCACATGGAGCAGGTCTAGACCATACTCTTTAATTTACAGAGTGAGAGACCCAACAACTCCCCCATGAGCAAGCACTTGGCGACAGCGGCGAGGGAAAACTCCCCTTTAGCGGGAAGAAATCTCAAGCAGAACCCGGCTCTAGGTAGGCGGCCGTCTGCCCTGACCGGTTGGGTTGAGAGAGAGAGAAAAGGGGGCAGGGGGAGAAGCAGAACAGCAACAGCAACAACAACAATGGATACATGATTAGCAGCAACAAACAGCAACCACAAGGCAGTTAATCTACACTATTAATGGAAATGTATTTTCTCAGTGGACTGACAGTTTGAAGAAAGTGGAAACTACTGGAAACAACTAATGGATGCCATTAACATGTAACTGCCCTCACAGCAGCTGAGGGGGGGGCGATGCCTCCTCTTGTATCAACATATCAGAGAGCAGATGGCATACTGCAGCAGGAACTACAAGATCAGACTTTCAGTCAAACACAGTACAGAGCAGCTCAGCCTACCTGTCACCTTTTTCAAAGAAGAAACATTCCCTCTTGCGGATGTTGTCCCTGATCCAGGAGGCAAAGCGCTGGAAAGAGGGTGAAAAAGAAAGGTGCTTAGAGGGACTGGCTGTGCTGATCGCCAGAGAATGAATTAGAAGAGCATGACAGGAGAGAGTAGCTTTTGCAGTCAGTGTTGTGGGAGCTGGCTAGCACGCAGCACTGCATCAGTGATGTCAGAGCTGAGCTAAAGCTGAGCAAGCTGCTAAAACCAGACCTCTCACTTACAGGACAAAAAGTAGCCAGGCGCCCATCTCTGAATCAATAAATAACTGCATCGCTGAGAGAGGATTAATTACAGATTTATTCCAAAACAGCACTATGAAAGATCTACCATTTTAAAAATGTAGTGTAGTTTGTAAATTATTGATGGTACTTGTATGCAAGGCACATTTTTTTTCACAAAATGACACTGGTAGAAAGAAACAAAGTACATTCACTCAAGTATTTCCATTTGATTTACATCTCTTCTACTCAACCAATATTGTAGTTTATATATATACATTCATTTAAAATGATAAAATATGATGAATTATTGTAGATTTGACCTTGACCAACTGACAATGACAACTAATGACATTAAAGTACCGCTTACAAGTTAATACATCAACAATAATGATTCAATAAATTAATACAACACCGACAGGTTCGATATTTGAAGTACATTTTATTGCTAATACTTTTGTGCGTGTGTGTGTGTGCATTAATACTTTTACTGAAGTAAGTAATTTGAATACATCTTCTGAAAGTATCAGAGACTTGATGTGGATTTCTTCAACCCAAAATGAAATGCAGGTCATATCTTTCCCACAAAATAGTTTTAGGACATTTTCCAATATGCCTCTTTAGTACACCAGTTTATATATTCTCCACAGGTACTTGCAAATATCTTGAGAAGCAAACCTTTATATTTTAAATATATGTGTTTTTTCACATTACGACATTGTTAGAAGAATAATTATGTTCTGTAGCTAACCTATGCAATACAAATAAAAGGAATCCTCACACTGGAAATTGTTTGACCACAAGAGAAAACGTGACAAACACTGACTCACCTTTTCAATAAAACAACGCACTTGACTTACCCCAACTGTGTTCTGCTGCTGCTGCTCGATCATTTGCTCTGGGTGAACCTGAATCTCAGACTTAGGCAGCATTTCTGAGGGAGAAACAAAATTGTCATAATATCAGTTGTGACCCTCTGCTTGGAGAAAGTCTGAGGAGACAGGTGGTAGAGTGTGTATCTCGTCAGTTATAGTCTCAAAATCTATAAAAACTACAGAGCCTGGGACTTTAGTATTCTGACATATGCCTTTATCTTGCTGACTTTTGACCTGTTCTGCATTATCTCTACTCCCTCTACAAATGCCCCCTGGAATAAGCAGGGAAACTATCAACTCCAACAAATGCAGTGCCTGATTGAAGACCTATACCTACAATAGCACATATTTAAAGTCCACACTAACCAGTTGATTCAGTCGCCATTCTGCAGCTGGAATAAATCCTTCATGATCTCAACTGGACAGAGTTATTAGACAGATAATTGTCTTTTTATCTGGCCCTGCTGACCCCACCCTAACTAAACAAAATTAACCTCCTCCCCTTGCGACTCCTGCAATCTACTGCCTCTGCTAGAAAAGATAATCACGGCATCACATTACCACCAAACCAAAGGATTGTGATATATATATATATATATAGAATATGTGATATATATATATATATATATAAATATATATAAATGTGACCTTCAAACGCCATCGGAGGCGACTCACCAGTTTGATTCACCTGAGATTATCACATACATGCACATATTTTCAGATACCAAATGGAAGGGAAGAAAGCTCAAGCTCCCCAATTTTGTAAACATCACTTTAAAAAAATCAGACATCACTTCATCATCACTAACAAACAAACATGTGCTATCTTTTCTTGGCCACCTACCAGTTCAACTGAAATGGCTTCCTGTTTACCTGAGATGCATTCCTTTTTAACTGAAATCCTCTCATACAAAATTATATTTCTTTCAATAGTATCTGTGAACATTTTTCAATAATTTATGTAAAAGGATTTCACAATACTATATGAGAGCATTTAACTGTGTATATGAGCACATTTTACTGGTATGTGTAAAAGCTTTTCAATAGTTTTTATGAGAACATCTCAGTTGTGTATGTAAGTGTATAATTTTTCAGTTGTTTGTGTGAGAGTGTTTCATTTGTGTATGTAAAAGCATTTTACCTGTATGTCTTTGAGATTTTCAGTGTAGTATGTGAATGAATTTGGTTTCGCATGTGTATGTGAGAGGAAAAGAACATGTATATGTATGGTAATGCTGAATAATGTCCCTGACGGTCCCTCATATGAAACAATGATTTATGCATCTACTGTATGGGGTTCATGATGTCACTTTAAAAGTATAAAAATAGTGTCCTATTGGTAATACTGGTCCTTGGTAAAGCTCTGTCACTTTTGAGAAAAACAGTTCTGTGGGTCTTTGATTTTAACAATTGTTAATAATAATGTTTTATTCTATCAAGTCGACTCCCTGCTAGCACCACAGTAAATGTTGAAGTATGAAGTTTTGGATCGCAGGATGTTTGAGGGAAATGAACGTGTGGCAATCAATCATTTAAAATATCATGTTCAGCCTAGAAATTATTCAAATTAAAGACTTTTCAGCTTTTTTTCAACTTTGTCCACTAGAGCACAGTTAATAGATTCCCAACAAAGTAGTGAATCAATCTAGAAACATATATTGGATACGAATTCCTGTTAGGAAGCAACAATCCTGTCATGTTCAGCAATCAATTTACCTGCTGAATACTGATTGTTGTTGTGAACTAATACCACTAGATGTCAGCACAGCGCCACTGATTACAGCTCTTGTCGCAACCTTGGAACATGTTGTAAGGGGACTTAAGGGTATCTCTGCAGTGTATTTGCTCCAATTTAAAACCTTATTGCAATAAATTGTTTTTTGATTTGGATTGTGGTGCACAGTAACAGCTTTTTTAATAAGAAGAAATGTAATGAAAGCAGTTGAATCTAAAATGTGTTTGATTAAAATGTAATAATGTCTTGTGAGATAAACCTTTAAGACCCCTCCAGACATGGTTTAAGTGTTCTGCTTTGAATAATAATTTGTGTTTGATAAGTTTTTCCACAAAAAAAGCTCAACTGCCCGGTATGAAATTCTTAAAATGACATCTACTGCTTTTCAAAATTCTCATATCCACAATCTATGAACATACAAATATTATTCATTTCAAAAGGTTAACTGCTGGACACAAGATGTCTTCTACTTCACTGAAAAGTCCATTCTCAGTGTTTGTGTGCTGGAGGTTTCAAGTTTACTGTGCACGTCACACTTGTTTAAGTTGCATTTTGGTCCATGACTGGCTTCAAACTGGTTGTGATTTCACAAATCCTGCTGGTACGTCCATGTGTTAAACTCAGATTTAAGGTGAGCACAGAGAAACTTTTCATCCTTCAGCATGTAAATACACTTTTAGTAGCAAACTGCAGCTCAAACATCCAAGTAAAGTAACAATAAGCAAAACAAATTTTTGAGTGGAGAGGAACTTTAACATCGTTGAATTATCAGCTGCTATAAGGTCCCATTGAGGAACAGCTTTATGAATGTGTATTGCAAAAAAATCTGAAAACTTTTGTTCTGCTGTTTTTAATAGTTTTATTTTTCATATGACTGTACTGTAAACCAGCAATTTTTAGCCACATTTATAGAACTAAACTGCACTTTGATAACTGACATATTAAGTTTGCTTATTTATTAGAGGGGACTCCACCAATTTTGCACTTCAAAGTCTGTTTACAGGTCTAAAGGAAGACTACTGCATAAGTGAAACTTTGAGAAAAGCCTTTCTTAGGCTCCAGAGGGAGCTGCAAATTGCCTCAAGTGTTGTCACTTGAGTCAGATGGTGATGAAGCTTAAAGTTGAAAAATGTAAGAAAATCTGGGAGTGTGAAATTAAAGAGATCAAAATAAAAAGTTAGAGAGAAGTTAACTCATACCATCTCAGCTTGAGAATGGCTTGAGGATAAACTGTTACTAGCCATCATAACGCACCTGAATCTCCAAACTGTCAGGGCCAAATTGTGTTATGGGTAATATAGATGCCATGCTTTGACAAAAATGCATGATTTTGACCCTTCTTTTTTATAACTGTCCATTGTGAATCCGACAGTGTTACAGGAGTGCAGGGCTAATCGGTCGTAGGAATGTGCAGAGCCCAGTATTTGTATTTGTATTTGAATAAAAGTGGAAAGAGGCTTAAAAATCCTGTTTGTTTTTCTTGCGCTTTTAATTTTAGAAAATTAAAGTGTTACAATAAGTGTTCATGAATAAACTACCTTACGAAGGAGGTCCCCACACCAGGTCTCGAACTGGAGTCTCCCAGATCACAAATGACTGTTCTGACTGCTGAGCTAAAACTTTACTCATCACCTCGTTGCAGATAGACCTCTACCTATTTATACACCTATAACACAGAGACAGCTCAGCATGTAACGAGTAGGGAAGAACTTTAAAGGCAATTCTTACTTTTACAACCTAATTTTGCGGAAAGGAGAAGGGGAACAACAGGTTATGGAGAGTCCCTTGAGAGCACTTTATGTGTCAGTAGCTCAGCTTTATCTCTGGGGAACACCCCCCAACTCTGGGAGTGATGTCCAAATTAGGAAATGTGTCATGTAGCAGGTGGATGTGACTCCCCTCACTGAGATATGCTGATAGACATAACAGCGGAGCAGAGGAGAGAGACTGAGATAGTGATGTAGCCAATCTGCGTGCTGGTATTTGACATGTTATTTTTTCTTCTCGACAACAAATAGTTTTTAAAATATTTGTATGAAACAAATAATGTATTTATATTCGGGCACATCCATAACCGGTCAAGCATTCTTTTGTGTTGATGAGCGACAATGAACAGTCTCATATTGAAACACTTCCACATACAAAGCAGACGACACTCAATTCCCTTACATCACAATATTTATTCAACAATATACAGATTAATTTCTCTCTACATCTCAGACTTGTCTTCAGTTTTTTTTTTTTATATTTATCTTGCTTTCACTTTTGTACATTTTTTATTTACAAGATTTAAAATAAGTCTTTCTCTCCATTTATACAACATCAATAGTACAGTGTTATCACATCTCCAGCAGCTTCCCCTGAAGCATTGAGACTAGATTCATCTTTGATAATCTGTATTTCATACACCAATCTCTTTGAGCCACAGAGCAGCAAACTGACAGAAGGGCTCGACATGCACCAACAGTCCAGGTGTGGCTTTCTCTCTGTGAGGGCAGTCAGATGACAAATGCACAACAGGGATGGTCCTCTTATTTCACCCACATGAGGTCCTTCGCTCTGTAGCACCACAACAGGGTGTATAAACAGAATCATCAAATGGGGACACTGTTGAGGACTAAAGAATCAGCTTAAATGCATCTGCCCCATCCCACCCGACAAGGATTAATGAAAGCCCGTATACTTGAAAAAGAAAAAGGGGGAAAAAATGTTGCATAGAATCAATTCTGACCTCAAGAACAGAAATTTTGGTGCTGCCATTTTTAAAATGTGGCTTTTTGATAAACTCCTGAGACCTTCCAGACCCCCACAACTTTTTGGCTTTGAAAAGAAAAAAATAATAAATAGCTGTACCCTTAGACTTAACAAAAATAGCATTGTGTTGGATGTGACATCACATAAAAGTACTTCTTTAAAAGAGACTAAAACCCTGCATTGAGTGTATACACATCTGCACATCTATATATATCATTTCAATAACTATCTTGAGGAGAGAGGTGGATGGATTAAAGTGCATTATACTGTATGAAAACTAAGCCCACAGTTATCACATGCAGGGCAGGAAATGAACTTTGTCCACCAGCCACAGTGGCTAACCAAGTACAAATTTAGTGTGATATTTTAATCATTTGCAGTAGATGTTTTTTTTTTTTTGAAATGTAACTGGACCTTATGAACATTTCTAGGCTTATAAACCTGCCAAAATGGATGGCAGATAAAAATTACCAGCCACAGCCAAACTGTATTGACATTTGTTGGCTGGTGTTCATTTCCTGCCCTGATCACATGCAAATAACACCAGACAATGAGGGATATTGGTCTATCCGTTACTCTAAGTCAACATACAGTACCAACATGGCTGCTGGTAATCTTGGTCAGGGGCACTCATATTAATGACCTGAACACGTCACCAGTTTTAAAACAGCAAAAAGGTGCCACTCAACTCACAGCAAAATACAGCAAATGGGAACACAGCTCGTCGTGAGCCACACAGCACAGGGATGACAGCAGACAGACCAGGTGAGAGTGTGAACTGTAGCCGCGCTCCTCTCTCTGTCTTCTTCTTCTTCTTCTTCCACAGTTCAGTCCAACAGGAGGAGGAGGAGGAGGAGTAGCGTGAGGCCAGAGAGCCTGAAATGTTTAAGGCTAAAGTGCACACTCGGGACCAGGAGCAGCAGTTGGTGAAGGATTCCAGCACAGCAGGAGCATGAGTGTGTGTTAGGGTTTTCACTGCAGACTTGAACTGTTTTATATACATTTATCATTCATCCTCGTTTTTAAACACGCACGTGAGCAAGACATGGAAATGCAATACAACAGCTGACATCTACACAGACGCATAATATACTGCTTTTACATGTGAACAGCAAAGCTTAATAATGATTGTGAAACTACAGTGTGTTTTGTAGTCGTGATGAGTGAAAAGAAATTCATAGCAAAAAAAAGGTGAAGCTGCATCTAAGGGCACGTTGAGCCATACGTCCAAACATCCCTTTTAGTCCCTTGACTACAAAATTAGACTAGTAAACAGAAAAATAGGCAAACTTCTTTTTAAACTTAAGACACCCAAGCAAAAACAAAGACTTTACATAAGGAGAGGATGTGTATTGGCACATCTGGCAAAGACAAGGACAAGACTTGGGTTTGGCTCGCTTGGCCGTTTCACGCATCTGAAACAGCAGTGCTTTGCAGGGGCACTAAACATGCAGACAAGCACGCCATGTTCAAATCACTCAGCCTGGGCAGGGAGCACTACAGAAGGCTAGCTAGCACTGTGTGCAGATGCAGGCATTTAACAGCAGAAGAGATCCAACTCCATGCACATGAGGATAAAAAACAAAAACAAATTGCACTTCAAAAATCATTACATAAAAAAGATAAGCAGGACATTTCTAGGAAATTAAAATAATCTGATTAATTCCAACGTGGTTGTTTGATATACAAAAAGAAAAATAACCTGAAGACAAAGACAGTCGTGTTCCTGGTTTGCAGCTAGATTTTTGTGCATGATGTGATTGAACTGAAATGCAAGGCCGAGATATTCAGTCACAACTCCTCACATGAACACACACACAGATTTTACAGTGTCATTACAGTTGCAGTGTGAAACCATTTTGGTCTCCACTAAATAATCCCCCCAACTGTTTCAAGCCCTCCGGTTTCAAATCTAATGAGGGGTCTTTGAATCCCGCGTCTGATTGGGAGGTGTCTGAGTGGCAGGTGAACACACAATGAGGTAGAACAAAATGTTTCATGAGCATCCAATCAGAGCACAAAACACGAAGCGGTCGTCATGGTGCCTTCTGATGCGCAGTGACTTGTACGTGCCTCCGGAGGGCAGTAATTCACCGGCTCAGAAATGACACCTCACACTAGCCACGGCCTCAACACAGACTGACAAACACACCAACAAGTGCTTTCAGATGGAAGGACCCATTAAATGGTTTGAACCATTCAATAACAATCCAACTGCCTTAAGCTTCAGACATAAACCTGCACTATCTACAACGTTTTAATGCAGTTTTTACACAAGATTCAGCTTTTAGATTTTAAATCAAGTCACAAGACGAATTATATCCTCTTGCAGCTGCACAGTTGTGATTTCTTCAGATTTGTCCAGTTAACAGCTTGGGGCGAGACAACCCCTTCCCACATTCCAGTTTGGTTTTACAACAATCTTAAAAGTTTGATTTAACAGATCAAATGAGAATATTACAACAGAATAAAATAACCGTCATGGGCTGAAAACGCAGTAATCACTTGGGTCTGACTGATTTCTGCAAAAACCATCATCAAAAAGTGAAGGGAAAAAAAACTTGCTACCTTCTTTGGATTGTGATTTTAAAAAAAGAAAAAAAAAAACATTTAAAGAAATGTTATCCATAAAACCATTTATGCCTGATTAAAAACAGCAATTAAAAAGGAAGATAATCAGCAAGAACGATTGCACGTGAGCCCGGGAATGAGAGGGAAGGAATGAGGAGAAAGAGAAATAATCCCCACTCTTCTCCACATGAGCAACAGTAAGTGTTATTGCTGATTCATTTTTGACTGATTCAGTCAGGAACTCAAAAATTCTGAAATGTCATAAACCCCCCTACAGCTAGCGTGGCATCCTTTCCAGTTTTCTCTCCACGTTTCCACCTTTTGAGGCGAGTCTCTGTGTGGAACGCTCAGCTTGGTTAGAAGGGAGGATGCAGTGACATGCTGGACTCTTTTACACTCAACTGTAGTTACAGCAGTGAGCAGTCGTGTTTTACTGCTTTTCACTTGTTGCATTCTCAGTAACAGCCAGCAACGAATACAGGTTGAGATAAAATTTGAATGGATGTTAAAAGGGGTGGAGACACAACTCTTTGAGATCTGAAGATGTGTGCTTGCACTCGCAAACACACATACACACACACACACACACACACACTCTCAAACACAGATAGGTAGACAGAAGTTGTCGCAGTAGGGCTGTAAAGAGTTCCAGAGAAAAAACTGCATGAGGATGTGTGTTATGAATACGTATTATGTGTGTGTGTGTGTGTGTGTGTGTGTG
The DNA here is from genome assembly GCF_914725855.1 of Thunnus albacares. Lineage (NCBI taxonomy): Eukaryota > Metazoa > Chordata > Actinopteri > Scombriformes > Scombridae > Thunnus > Thunnus albacares. The sequence goes on from NC_058116.1 coordinate 17,945,444, forward strand.
TGTGTGTGTGTGTGTGTGTGTGTGTGTGTGTGTGTGTGTGTCTACCATGCCCTACACTGCACGTTAGACCTGTGATATGATCTGCATGTTGAAGCTGGGGGAGCGGGACTGCTTGGTCAGAGGAGCTCCAGGGGACAGGAGGTCCCGGGCATCCTCTGGCCTGATGAGATGCTCCTCCTGCAGGCTAATGGTGGAGTGGCGGTGGGAGCCGCCTGCTGGAAGCGCCCCTTCCTTGTCTGAGCCGCCCGTCGCCTCCTCCCGGTCCTCCCGGTCCTCCCCGCCTCCATTTAGGTTGAAATTCATGCAGTCAAAGGACTTGCTGGAGGAGGTGCTGCCAGTCCGTACCAGCGTGGGCCCGACAGGGAAGCTCAGGTGCTTCTTTATGGGACTCAGCTGGATGGCATCCAAGTTGATGCTGGCTGGAGGTGACTGCTGCCTCTGGTGATGCCTCCTCACAACAGCCTGGTGATCTGCCAACAACTCGGCTTGTTTTTCCGCCCCCCTCTCCCTCTCCCTCTCCCTCTCTCTCTCTCTCTCCCTCTCTCGCTCCTTCTCCCTCTCCTTATCCCGAGACAGCCGGGCTGTGATGGCTTTCTTGATGCTGCTGCTGCTGCTGTTCAGGCTGCCTCCCCTCTGACCCACGCTGCCACCTGCCTTAGTGCCGCTGGGCTGGCTGCTGTTTGACGCCCCGGAGGAGAAGCCCTCGTCTGGGTCGTTAACGTTGAAGGAATCCTCCCCGCCGCTCATGCCATCAGCATCTAAACATTGAGCACGAACAGACATATACACAAAAATAAAGCATGATAGACAAACAGAAAAGTGAGCAAGGTCAGACAACGACTGAGGTGATTGTTCACATGTAAACATTATCTCAATGTGAAAGGTGCTTAAAAACCTAATGCTATTAAATTCATTGTTTTTACTAAATTTGACACACAAGATCTGGGCAGGCAGTTACAAACATCATCTAAACTACTGTAAGCCAATAACTATTAATAGTAAAGTACCAACATTAGGAATCTAGACGGATTTTAACAGTAATCTGGAGAAATGGCAGAATCTCAGCTGCTGGTTCATGTTAACAGTGATGTCAACAGCCCTGTGACAAACTATGATTAATCTAAGCAATGAGAATAATAATAATAATGATGTTGTAGTGTTTGTAAATACTGAAGAATAAATTAGGAGAGTAAATTAGCTGCCTTCTACTTGGCCAGCACTGACACTCACACTCGACAGAGGATGCGACTTCATTAACTCACTCATTATGCACCAAACAGGCGTATAATCCAATATAGTACACAATGACCTTGAGCTTTGAATCATCTGATGTAACTCAGATCGACTACAATCTGACTACCTGTTATTGTAGGAAACTGTGAGCTCAATAACCTGCCTGACAAAAATATTATATTCAATATACTGTGTATTAAACATTAAATAATTTCTGGTGGATATTTGGTAAACAGGCACAACATTGACATGAATTAATCTAAACGATAAAACATTTTATAATCCATTTATGACCTCATTCTTTGAAAGCTGAAAGGGAAAAAGATGATAAATTGAGTTAGAGAAAGAAGAATGTTATCAACATATGCAAGGTAAAGCCTGTTAAAAGAAGAGAGGGAGGACCAGCCGTCCGTCTCCATCATGCACCGTTGGGACAAGCAAAATTGGACAACAGGGAACCAACAGGCAGCACCAGAAAAAAAAAAAAAATGGAGGAAGTGAGCAGAAAAAAAAAAAAGGTCTGGACTGACATGCACATAACATAAGGAGAAGACACATGCTCGCCCCATCCCTCGTTTCTCCAGCAGCATTGGCCCAGCGGTCACTTGGTTTGGCCAGTCGAGACGAGCCTGCCAATCTGTGGAGAGTACTGAGGCAAGTCCGTAAACCTCATCAGATCAATAGCACTCCAGTTAGAGCTGACAGCCCAAAAGGCAAAAAGGGCCAGTGTGCGAGCCGTCACATCCCAATCTCAAATGAGGAACTAGAAGTTCTGAAGTCTAAGCTTTACAAACAAGGCTGCAGTCAAAAGGATTGTACAGTGGCTTTGCATGTTTTTGCCTTACTTACGTTTTCTTAAGCAATACGTTAAAATGCTTGCCATTGATTTCAGGATGCCATGAATATCAGCCTGAAGAGCCTGAAATGTGCTCAAGACAAATAATCCAGTATATTTAAATAATGAGCCTGAGTGAAAAGGATATAATGTGAATTTTGTAATTTCTTTGTAAACATGTACCACCACAGAACAGACTGTGCCATTTTCCAAGCGTCCTTGAACACACCAAGAGGGAGACTTTTTAAAACTGTGATGATAATGTATGCTTCATACAAAAAATAAAGCTTAAATGTTTGTTATGATCGAATAGCTATCTCAAGCAAGATTTGAGTCACAAACGAAAAACCAATTGCTTCCTGGAAGGAAGGAAGGAAACCAGTTTAAAAAAAAAAAAAAAGTACTTAATGGGCCAAAACATGCAAAACCAACATGTCACCGCAATGCAGCCCCAAACTAAATTATGTACAGCGTGTTCAGAATCAGGTAGTTGTAACACCATCGATGACTGGTCTGACTAACTGGGTGGCAGATTTCTGTCTACTGAAAGAACTTTAAGGATTCTTTCACCACAGTTGAACAGAATTCAGTGAAAGATAGTGCGAAGAGAAGGGGATGGCACTCTGACAAACATTGACCGTCAGCTAGGGAATGAGCTGAACTTCAGTCTGAATGATGTTTCAAGATTTCAAAAATATGGAGCAACCGCACATGGAAATGATGACACATTCGACAAGACAAAATGGGCCGTATGATAAGTCCTGGCAGTGGAATCGTCTCTGCTGTGCAAAGTATTGGATTTGTTAATTTGTTTGTTTGGATAAGTCTGCTCACTTGGCCGTGTCATTTGAAATGTTAGCTTTCAGAGTTTCATGTTTTGGCAGTAATTTGAGAAGCTTACTGTAGCGTGCGCATGCATGATGAAGGGCTCGTTCCCACTCACTGAGCTGAGGAAAAATACGTATCATGGCAGAACACAAAATTAGCAGTAAACAACAACAAAGCTGCTGGACTGAAAAAAACAAAATGGAAGGGCCTCTCCCTGCAGAATGGAGGCAGCAGATGGGTGCTGCTGGCCTGAGTGACCCAAAAATGCCACAGCGAGGGGCAGCACTGAAACAAGATGTCAGGTGCTCTGCCAGTTTAGTTAAACTAATGTATTTTTCCTGTTTTAACTACAGAAAAAAATAAATCAATAAAATCAATTACTAGCTCTGAAGGATTGAGAAAGCCGGCTTCCTCAAAAGGTCAAGCTGAAGGCTGGGCACTGATCATGCTCAGTGAGTGACAAGGGCAGCAGTCTAAAGTACGCTGGAGTAGGCACGATGAGGAAAGAGAGAGGATATGACATGATGAAAGGCCCATGCAAAATGGCCACTAGCCGCACTTCCTTCAAACCCAGAATAGGCGACTCTTCCACTTTTGGGTGAGACGAAAAACAGCAGTGGTCTGGTAGTAGAGGGGTTGTTGGCTGAGGGTCTTATAGACTGGATGAGTTAGTATACTCTGGGGAAGTGAAGAGGCAGCCAAGAATGGGAACGGCAGAGTGAACCCTCTCAAGTTGAGGAGGGGTAGGAGGAGGAAGAGGAGAGGGAGGAGGAGGGTTGGGAGGATACAGATCGAAGTGGCACCTCCTCCTGAGACCCTCTCTGCTCTGAGCGTCCGCCCCTGTCCCCTACCCTCAAGTGTGATGGGGGGAATGATGCTGCTGCTGCTGCTGTGGTGGCTGTGAGGCCGCCCTCCTCTCTCCTCTTTGGCTGTTGGGTCCCAGGGATTGTGGTGTTGTTGTTGTTGTTGTTGTTGTTGTTGTTGTTGCTCTTGTTGGGCGAGGCTAGGAGGATTGACGGTGATGCTCAACTCTGCTTCGGTTGAGAAGTCAAAACAATCTGGGAGTCAACAACACAGACGGGGAGACGTGTTTCTTTAGTGCCAGCAAGCCTGAACTGACTCGGGCCTCATCATGGGCACAGCAGGCCTAACAGTTGTCTGCAAATTGATTTGTAGATCATAAAATATAGGAAAAAGGGGAACGCAATGGCATTTTAAAAATGAACTGCCCCATTAATCGCCCATCTACTGAGTAAAAATGGAGGCGGTAGAATCTACAGGCACCATTTTGTTGTGAGTTTCTTTTAAACTGAGCAACCACAAGGTTTCATTGCACCGATTTAACTGGTGATACAAAGCACAGCACACACTTAATAGACAAGACGAGCAAAGAAAGATCAATAAAGAGCAGTGAGCGTGAGACTATATGAACACAATTACATACAGTAACTGACACGAAACGCCATTTGGACAGAAAACAGATTTCCTTCTCACTGTTAAGGACAAACACCAGAAAAGTAATTCTCTCACCAAATAGTTCCCTCTTGTTGCCTTTCACAGATCAAAAAAAAAAAAAAAAAAGGTGACAGCTTGTAAGTTTATAGCTTAAATCATGGCTGATCACTGGTCCCCTTCCTTACATAACATTTCTTATCCAACCTACCCTCGGGGTGCTAAATTAATAACAAGAATGACAAACAAAAAGTACTGTGATGAATCTACTGTGCTGCTGTCATATCTACTCTGATCTCTCCTGCACCGCGGCCTTTTCTCGCGTGCTCTCCTGTTGTTCCCGGGGCTGCACCCTTACCCTCTCTCTTCCAGCGGTGCCGTCGTATGGAGGCGGTGGTGATGGCTGAGATGGAGATGCGGCTAATGGTGGGTGTCACCTCCACCTGGAGCACCTTGCGCCCCTGTGGCTCGTTGGGAGCGCTGTCTGGCAGCGAGTTCTTCATGGCGTTCCCCAGCTGAGGGTGACACATGCACAGATGCAGATCACTATGCGGATAAATGACTAAAGCAGGAATGCTGTACAAGATCTCTGACATGGCTATGACGACTGACTTTAAAAGATTGTGGACAGCATGTGCTGATTTAAGAAAAATAAGGCACTTCATTTGACTTGACTTCCACAGTTACACACAGGTTGAACTGATCTCTTGGTGTTTAAGTCCATACAAACAATGCTTTTGGTCTTACCAGAAGAGGCTGGGAGTAAAGCTCCAGCTGGGCTCTGTACAGAATGTCCTCGAGAGCTTCCCGCCCCATCTCCCACTCTCCATTGTATCTACACAACACATCACAAAACAAAAAAAGAACACACACACAGACACACGCACACGCACACGCATTTAACTACGTCATGTTGTGAGCCTTACTGAGTAAACAGGAGTGTCTGACAAGATGCCTTGATGTCTGAGTCACATCCACTGAACTATTTTCAGTTATTTAGTAATGCCTGTGGCTACAATAAACGAGGGAAGGAGATGTTGGTCACATATCCTAGTCTGATCTGTCTGACTGATCATATTTCTTTTACACTATTGACTGTCCAACCTGTTTTCCTGAAAGTAGAAATGACATGAATTACTTCAGCTATACCGTTAAAGATAAACAAAAACAGAAATATCACTGTTAAAAAATGCATTAGGAAAAACTTTAAAGGACTCCCTGTGTAGTTAGAGGACATGTGGGCTCTCAGTTATTATTTTCACAACAAATAAACAAAATATTACCAATTTGGTAATTATGAAATTATTAAGTGTGCTATTTTGAGTCATGTCAATATGTTGTCATCTCTCTGTAAGTCATCTCCCATTAACACTAATTACTTGAAAATAATGCAAACTAATAAATGACGGTGGATTGATGTGTTCAACACACAGTATGATACAGCAGGGTGATATGACCATAAAACAATACCATGATAATTACCTAAGCCTTGGTAAATTAATAAATGATTAAAACATGTAAAAAAATATAACTTTTTAAGTATTACTGATGTTCTGACAGTCTGTACTCGAAGATCTGCTGAGATCATGTTTTAAATTGGCTTTTAAACTACTGTATTAAAGCATTAGCGCTCATCATTGCACGCTGCTTTGTTTTGAATCAAGATGTGGAACGAAAGTGAGACGAGGTGTAAGTACAGACCAGATGACCGCTTTTGTGTTGTAGTAATTTAGGGCACGGCTCTTTAAAATTGCAGGAGACTCGTAGTGAACACACTGACAGAAACAAAAAGAGGAAATTTATGAGCGCTGCTGTCAGTAGATGCTTGGTTAATCACCCAGCTCCTGACTAAGAATGAGAGTTGTCATTAGCTTTGCAGAAGATGATGATGCCACAAACCCCAGATTCAGTCAAAAAGGGATGAAAGGAACCGCAATGATAAATAAATAAATAAATAAATAAATAAATAAAGTGTACATGTAATTAAAAATAAAAAAATAAATAAAATAGGGCTGCGTAGCTTAATTCTCTTTGATCTGGTCCTGCACATGCAAAAATCACACAGCTGAGGACAAATGAATGGGGCTCCCTTTAGACTCAAGATAAAAAGAATGGGATGAATGGGCAGGTAAAATGGACTCTCTGATGTTGTGAGGGCTGGAGAAAAAAAAAATCACTCCAGAATAAATTTCAAACCTGACAAGGAAAAAAAAACAAAAAACTGGGCATGCATCTATATATTTGTCCTCGTATCCCTGCACGTCTCTCTCTCTCTCTCTCTCTCTCTCATGTGGCATTACGTCGCTGAGGCATTAGGGGACATATTAACCTAAATCCAAGAGTGTCCTCAGCGAGTGCCAAGGTCCCTCTGCATGTGTGGAGCGTCATGTTCATGTGCGCCTGCTCGGGCCAAGGGTGAATGTGAGAGCTTGGGCTGGCGCTGAGGTGACTTATTGTGGGGATTACTAAAAAAAGGCTATTATTCTCTCTCTCTCTCACACATACACACACTGTCTGTTTTTTTTCCCCAGCGGCACCGACTGCTCCAATCTCCTGATTGCTGCTGTGTACCCTCTTGGGGGCCACGAGGCAGAGTGCGTACTCATTCTCTCCCACTGTACTTGGTGATTTTGGTCACTAGCGTATCAGGGGATCCATCTCTGAGGACGAGCTATCATCAAGGAGCTTTAATCAGCTTTGCAACGACTGTCCTCATAAGGGATGAAATCACCTGCTCCCACAATGCACTGCTGATGTAATCAGTCTGTACAGTGTGGAGCTTCTGTCCTTGGTAGCATATGCCGTTAGGAGATTTTCTGCGGTACATCCCAGCGAACTAGAATAGAGACTGCCCTCATTAGCGACGTCCCGCAGAGGCAGATAAAACAAAAATGAGAAATATTGTGTTAGTTAGCTCGTGAGGGGACGTCGTGATACTATCTGTGAATGTGAGGAACAAACACAAGGTCATCTCCCAGTTACCTGATATCTTTCACTCCGTATCCTCACTAACAGGTGTTTTTCACTGATTACAATAAGCGTACAATGTGAGAAAGGGTGAGAAATGGCATGAAAGACATCTGAAAATACATACATGGCGTGATAAACAGCAGTCAGCATCTGCACCATGAACTCGGGGTCCAGCAGCACGCGGTTGCACGGCTCCCTCCAAAGCTTCTGCTGCTGCCGGGGGAAGCCACATACACACAACCTGAGGAGGAGAACACACACACACACACACACATACACATTAGTAAATTCCCTCCAACTGCTGCAGCACAGATTAGATGAGCCCGGAGGGGAAGGGCAACTAAAAAGGAACATCAGTCACTTCCTGAGTAAACTAAACAAACATCAAACAGCGAGGAAGGACAGCAACATTTTAACTACTTTACGCTCGTAGAGATCAGGCAAGGTTAGACGACAGGGGGATCGGGATCTACACGGTGAGGCTAAACTCAAAGAGTGAGCATTGTTTTCGCGCTCTGCAATCTTCACAGTCACAGTTTGCCGTCTGTCTAGACTGAGCCTGGCTTCAGGCGTTGTCTGTCTGCTTGCTCACAGTAGGGAAGTCTTCATATCCTGAATGGTCTGCACGCTGCGGTGGAACAATCACCGGGGCGGCGGCTGCGGCACAGACCTTCATATTGTGAATTCCACATTGATCCTTTCTCCTAACTCCAGGGCATCTCTGTATCTCCAAGACAGACAGACTCAGATGGGTATCCAACAGCGATGCTTTCAACTGGATGATCACAGACCACCAGAGCTCTAATGAAACCATACTTGTCAAATCCTGCTGCAAAATGGACTTCTATTATTGAGGTCAGTGCATGGCTACAGGGCAGAGGTGATTTAATCCTAGGTAGAATAAGGGAGGGTGGTCGCTAAATTGGCACAGAAAGGACAAAACTGTGGGTGAGAGAAAAATTGTTTTTCTCACCGTGAGCTCATTCTGCAGACTGACTGATAGGAGGAAAGGGGCATGTAGACCACAGCAGAGTTGTAGCAGAGCATGAGGAAACACAGCACTTCGAACCTGCAACAACAATGACCACAAACAGTCAGAAACAAGCACAATAATACAGACTCCTTAATAAAGTCCAAGTATTCATGTTATGCAGTATGTCAAAACACCAACAATGTTGTGTATGCAAGAACATTTTTGCACATTTTTTTCGATTTCAACTAAACCTCAACTTGTCCATAAGTTACACATTCTAACCAATTATTTCTTTGTGACGCCTTTACTGAAGACAATTACATAGAGTTGCTCAAGCAATTTTATTAACTTTATGAACTGTTAAACGGTCTGCCTAGTAATCTGCTTGCCTAAGCAGCTTTGTTTATTGTAATTACTGTACTGTATGCAGCACAGCTTCATATACTGCAGTTATCACCCTTACATCATGTACTTATACTTGGTGCTAGGGGTGCACAACTTATCGTCAGTTTATTGGTACAATATCTGGCAATAATTCTCTTAAAAATTGCAATTGGGGCCGCCCCGGTGGCCTAGGGGTGACTAATTACAACATTCCCAGCTAGAGTCCCATCAGGGACCTCTGCTGCTCGTCAGTCCCCTCATGTCCCATCTCTCTACAGTTTTCTGCAGTGTTCACCAAATTAAATTTCAGACTTTTATAGGCCTTTTAAACATGACATATAATGAAATTTAATACCTTTTTCAAGGTCTTAGCGGTCAAGGAATGATGGAAAACTAGTATCGACAATAAGGCCTACAGCTACATGAATTTATTGACATTCATGTTTTCAACTGTATAATAACAATTCCTGGTAACATAATCACTTAACGTGACCTGAACCCAGATAACTAGCAGAATATTGATGGCTGGATTTACCGATTGCAAAGTAATGAACTGATTTAGGTTTCTGCTAAATTTAGCAGTTGTCCGTTATGAGTGGATGAGTTTCCTAGCTACTGTAGCAAGCAGTAGTGACAGGGTTTAATACAGGTCTGACTGAAACAGCTTTCTGCAGCACAATCCACTGAGGAAACAATCCCAATGTTAGTTTATAGATGGAGAATGTCTCCCAACAGCCCACAGTCACATACAAACTAACTGCTGTTACTTTCTATGACAGGCCACAAAAAATATTCAAGACCTGTAAATGAAATTTAAGACTTTTGAATATCTTTTAGACCTTTTTTGAGGGAAATGAATTGAATGTTTTTAAAGACTTTTAAAGACCTGCAGATACTCTGAAATACTCTCTGATAAAAGGCATTAAACACCCCCAAAAATATATCTAAAAACAAAAAATAAAGGAAAAACAATTCTAATCAGTAGTGGAATTTATATAAAGAATATGTCTGATATATTAAACCTACTAAATATGGATGATTCAGTTATTAACTAGGTGCAAAATTGTGCATTTGTTTGTTTTTTTAATATATGAAGGTACCATTTCTGTTTAAATGTGACAATTACTAGCTCACATGTCATTTGCACTTAAGTTTAAAAGACAGCAGATCACACAGAGCTGCTGTAGTTATACAGTACAAACAGAGATATATGTAGGTAGATAAACGGCAAGAACAAAGATGTTATTCAAAACAAATATTCCATTTAAATTGAGGTTATTTGTGAGTGCAGCTCTCTGGGGCTTTGGGCTTTCTTCTCATAAACATTATCTGAACCACAACAAATGGATTTCCAGATAAGTTAGAAGGCCTGGCCCACCTGAAATCCACTGAGTATATTTATGATGCTCCCATGTTCCTCATAGCCAAGGGCCACACTGCTCTGTAAAACACATAATCTGTTCTGCCCATACATTATCAGCTCTGATAGTTCTGATGTTTGACCGTCTCTGCGCATGTGTCACTGAAAATAAATACATGTACAGAGTGCAACTCATTTCAGTGCTTTAGAGAGCCATTTTCTGGCAGGATTCCAGCTCGCTTCATTACTATACTGAGATTATCATTCATCCACAGCAGCAGAGAATATATGAGAGCCAAAAAAGCTTTCAGGCTTGCTGAGTCTGGGCAGAGAAAGATGAATGAGGGTTGAGGGTTATGGTCTGATCGTCTTAAAAGGTCTTTGTCATCTTACAGGGAAGGGTGAGATGCGAGGGGGAAAGAAACTTTTTTGTCGTGAAAGGATAAATAAGAGGGAATGATGACATCCATAGAGCAGAAACTGGATTCAGCCTGGTGATGCCAGACATGTTTGCTGAAGCAGAACAGGCTACAGAGCTTCTCTGTATCCAAAAAAGCAACAAAGGTTTCTCCTCCCGGCCGCTCATCTAGTACATTAGACGGCACGATGTTTTGTAACCGCTGCAATTTAATCTCTTTTGTGACGTCTGTGCTGCGTCTCTCACATGAGCCGCACCTGTTCTGAGCAGTGAAGGTCTCTCTCTGAGGATGGAGGCCGCTGTACACCACTCTGATCAGGTCGTGTTGACACAGAGCCCCCTCTGTCAATGCCATGGACCCCAGGCTAGAAGGCTAAACAAACACATACACAGCAGAAAAAGCACAGTTAATACAACTCTTTCCCACCATGTTGACTTTTAGTGATGCAGCTGCTTCTGCTTCTAATAAGCTAGTAAAATAAATCATCAATTTAATTATACTGTAGAGTAAAAACAAATGTTGACCGAAGCCCTTTACAGAGGGCACAATCCAATAAAAACAGACATAATTATGAGGATCGATAAGTTAATTAACAAAATCATAGACAACAATACAAAAAGTTAAAATCTTAAAAACACAACAGCATTGCACAGAGAAAAGATAAATGAGTTGCGACTGTAGCAGGCAAGATGAACTGCAAACGAGCTGCTAGGCCCTTCAAGTTGTCGATTGGCAGAGTGGTGCCTCTGCTGTACTCAGATGATTAGTGTTCAGATTTTATTATAGCAGAATGATTTGACTGCTGGATCTCTGCCAAACTCATATTTGACTAGACTACAGACAAAAAAACAACTTCTTTCTGTTGGCCTTATACATCTGTTTCTAAAATTTGGGAAAAATCACTGCACAAATGAAACGTCTTCTGCTGATCGAATCTGTTGCGATGTTCCATTTATCTTAGAAATCTTCTAACTTTTAACTACGTAACTCGTGTTTCTGTCTGTTTCTTTCTGCAAACCTATAATGACAGGTTTTAAAGCGGCAAAATACAATAAAAAGCAGAGTCTAAACATCAAACAACATATACATGGCTTTTGTTTCGGCCGTTATCTGCTAACTAAGTCAATCTGGTGTTATCTCACCACGTATACTGGTACAACTCTAGACTAATGTGGTTCATCAGCACCTTAAGTTTATTTCTTTTGCTTTTTATTTTGTGCTTCTGTAGATTTTTTGAATGATTTGTGATTGTATTAGCAGTATTGGCAACAGGCACGTGCAGAGTACTGTATGTATACAAATTTGGTTATTAACAATAATATTAATAGTAATAATAATGAAGGAAATGTTTTCTTTCTTGCATGAGTACAATAGAAAGAAGAAGAAGCACAGGTGGAATCTTAATATATGTGCAAGTGAGATTATATCAACAAGGCCACTTCACTCTGATGGTGCGCAGAGCAAAAGTCACCCCTAAATTGAATTGATAGTCCGTCCCAAATAGTCTGAGTAATGACTCAGAGCAGAGAAGAGGAAGGGGAGGATGGATTAATTCAAAAAGAGAGACTGGAGAGTATGCTAATGCTGGAAGCCTGGGGATAATGCCACGTGATGTGCTGAGCTGTACTACAGCCGAGGTAGCTTGTTGTGATTCATGCACACCCCCTCCCCTCCTCTCCGTTCTCTCCTCCATGCTTTCTTCATTCTCTCAGCATGGAGGGAAGAGCCTCTCAAGCTTGTAATTACAGCGATAAATCGCCTTCAGCACACGCCACACACTGTAGTCTCATCAACACTCACCGACACACACACACACACACACACCCACCCACCCTTGGAAACACAGAGAGCTGTCATACTGTATGAAAATACACTTTACTCTTTTAGCCTTGGGTAGAAAAAGAAAATTAGGTAAATGGTCCTAGGTCAGCATGTCCGGTTAAACATCTTGCTAATGAATTCCAGCTCAACACAATAGTCGATACTATGCCGTGTTTTAGCAGTCAGGTATGATGGTGGGGGATTGAACAAACCCAGCACGACAGAGACTAAAAACTAAACTGCCTTTAAAATAATTAAAGAGGAAAAAGAGTAAGACAGAAAAGAGAAAAGGATTTATCCTTGATAAGTTTTTCCTACATTGGCCTTGGAATTAGAGAAATGGTATAGACGGATACGCCCCGAAGGTGAGGTTAATGACTCTCAGGAGGTACAAGCCAAATGGCCACTTCAATAAGCCTCTCTACCGATCCAATAAACAGAGGGAAGGAGGCACAGACAGAGAGAGTGAAACAGGAAGTGAAAGAAAAGAGTAGAAAGACAGGTGTGGTGAAAAATATAAACATCATGGGCACACAGAACAGAGAGGAGCCCCACCTCATGATATATCGAAGGTTTGGACAGAGATGGGATTGTGAAGGAGAGGAGCTTGCTGTTGCCGTCTTTGTCCACGATCTCCTGCAAAACCAAACAAAAAGGGAGAAAGACACAGAAAAGCCATGTCACTGAGGGAATGCAGCATTGTTTGGTTTTTTTAGCAGTTTGAAGCAGGATGCTCATTCATATTGAGAGCTAATAAATGTCTGATATTGACTTTGACAGATTAAACATCACTGCCGGTAAATAAATGAAATACAGAACAAAGATTAATAGTCCTGTAAAATGATGCTATTTCTAAAAGACATGCCTGATTATCTCCATCAGACACAATCACAGTCGATATGATAATCAAGTGCGTTCACAGAGACGCAGCGCTGAGCAGTTTTCACACCGCAGTAAGCGTTCGTGATTCCTACTTTGCGCTGTAAACCAATTACACACAGCTGAGGAGGATTCAAGGACTGTGAAAGTGTTATCAAAGCAATTGTTTCTACTGCATGTGAGCGAAGCGGGCGATGCAGGCTGACATGGAAATATATGTGCATGCTCAGTTTTATCTGTATATTTTATGGCACATGTGGAAGGTGGGGAGAGCTTTTGTTACATCATAAAATATAGATAACTGCATTTTAAATGCAACTGTTTTTTTTTTTTTCCCCAGGAGGGCTGATCATACTGGTGAGATGAATGTCCACTGGAATTACAGTTTCGAGATGTTTGGAGCCTTTGCAAGTAAATGAATATGAAGAAAAGAAGAAAACATTAGTTTATCCATCAATCCAAGCATTTATAAGCATTTATCCAAGCATCTGTGATCTAGGTTTTGGAATGTGGCACCAAACGGGCTTTACCCCGACATTCAGTGTACTGTTGGATCTCTCTTGTCCCGCCTTTCACTGGATAGCAGTATATCTCTGGATATCTGATGGGACTGCTGAGAGCAAAGCTGTTTATCAGAGCTCAGACGTCAAGCACCGCAAGAAAGAGAGGTCTTAGTGTATGTATAGTGTGTGTGTGTGTGTGTGCGCGCGTATGTGTGAGTGTATGTATGTAGAACGGTACAGACACAGAGGAATAAATTATGCATGAATATACCTTGACATAGAGCTCTTTCTATTGATATCTCTAGCTCTTAGCCCATTTCCCCGAGGGTGTTTCCTGGTGATGCAATCTACCCTGGATCTATCCATTGACTGGGGATTTTGCCTGTGGATCGTCTTTCATGTCAACGGACCTAACTAATGCTCCACCTGTACTAGGTTATAAAAGATAACCAATAATTTGCATATCTACATTTGGGTCTTTCCCACATTAACAGTTTGAAACATTCATAGTTTGTTTCACGGTTGTAAAAAATACATTTCATCTGAGATGTTTCTAGGAGGGCTGCTGCCTTCCCTCTAAACATATATTTTTCTATATTACTCCATATCAACATACCTAATTAATAAAGTGAAATGAGTTTTGAGTTGAGAGTTGGGGACAACAAGGCCTTCTGCGTTCAATGAAACACTTCAACCATCCTGGTTAGACAATTGTCAGAAGTTGTGTTTGAAGAATTCAGCTCAACTGCAGGTAACTGGACACTGTGGCATCCCTCCTGGGCAAAGATGGCCATAATGAGAGTAATAACAATATTGTGATCCTCTGGGTCAGTATCCCTCAAGGTATAGGATTCTTAAACACCTGGGAGATACCCACTGTGACCCCCACATGCACCACAAATCCATGTGAAGGACGATTATCCATTAGGAACAGAGGGGAGGACACTCTACATCACATCAACATGGACACTTTAAAATTGGGACACAAAATAGCACAAAAAAGTATGCATCATAGCAATGTTTAGAAGTTACAATGCCAAAGCTGCATAAGGGTCACGCTTCGCCTCCTCTCTCCACCACCACCACCACCACGCCTTGGGGGGTCGACACCCACCAGGTTATAGATGCCCAGGAGGAGGGCCTCGATGCAGCCATTGCTCTGGCGATCCCTGCTGGCCGTGATACGCAGATATACCCACACCAGCTCAGGCAGGAACTGCAGGGTGAAGCGTCGCAGGCGGTCTTCAGAGCTCCGATACAGCTCAAACAGCTGGTGGCACACAGGCTCCAACAGCTGGATTGGAGGGAGGAACATAAGGACATGCAAATCAGTACAAGTCTGAGACGCAACAAGTATATAGAGTACAGCTGAGGGATCAGTCTAATAAGGTTGGAATCTAAATTGGATATGGAATTGGAAATGAATGCACACTTCGTTGGGTTTGAGGGATCAAATTGATTTATATTAACTCTCTGCTTGTTGACTGATATCTGACTCTATTACTCTCACCTTTAATAGACTGGTGACAATCTAGCAACTACTGAGCATCTTGCAAAATTTTCACCCAGCAGTGAGTCTTTAAATTATTAGTACATTTTTAAACAAGAAAAGATAATGGTGGTAATGATGAAAACTTGAAATTTCTGAGGTCCTCTTGTGAAGTGGAGTGATCTGCCTTATTTCAAATCCATCAAATTAACATGAAGATATGGCTGTGGTCAAAGATTTTTTTTTTTAAGTACAGGATGAGGAGAAGATGTGATAACCACTTGATAAAGTCCTGTTTTCAGTAATACATTGAGACAGAATATTAGCTTCTCTGCTCTTATTTCAAAAGGTGAATGAATGTCATCCCGACCATAACCCAGTGGGATGGACAGATGGAGGGAAAGTTTTGCTGCCGGTCAATAGTGGGAGGTGTGTAGGAGCAGAGGGGATAAATCACTACAATGAAAGTCTGGTCAGATGAAGTCTCAGGGGAGCCAGCTGAGCCGATGTGTTTATACTGTCCAGGGGTCAGCGAACTGAATGCCCAAACAGCACTTGTTGTGTGTGTGTGTGTGTGTGTGTGTGTGTGTGTGTGTGTGTGTGCTGTACTGTGGCTGACCCTGAAATAAGCCGCAACTCATTAATGAACTTGGCAAGGCAGCAAAAAAACACCAAAACACGCAACAGTCAAGCGCACTTTGAAACCTCTCGCTCTCTCACTCACACACACACACTCTCTCTCTCTCTCGGACCACTAGGGACTGTGCAGCCAGATTGACAACACTAATGGAATTTAGATCCCTGGTTGCTTGACACCCAAATTTGACCATGAAAGAGCAAGTGGAAAGGGGGGGGAAAGGGAACTGGAGGCACCAACTGTGTCATTAGAGTGAAATTAAAGTCCCGTATCATTGAGTGCCTCAGGCCTTTGCTCAAAGATTGTGTCATTAGGTCCTTTAAAAGAGAAAATACTAAGCTTTTGCCATACTAGTATAGGAAACACATGAGGTGCTGGTGTGGCAGTACACGTTGTGACTAAGGCTTTGTTTGGAAACGCATACAAACATACTATTAATACTTAGTATGATGTCAAATTTGGATTTTGTGTACATGAGAAATGAATGAATGCAAGAATTTCTGTGTATGCGGCATGAGCTTACTGGACATAAGTCAGGCTAAAAGCTGTTAATATGTCACTTTATTAAATTTTAATATTCTTTCAGGCGAGAAAGTAATCACTTATATTCCTAATATGAGGTCAGTTTATCTAAATAATGCCTGTTTGGAAATTTGCTCCGACATTTTCGAAGATGTGAGGAGCTGCTGGCCGTCAGTCATGTGATGCAGTCATATGAGATTCAGTCACAAGACTGTCTTGCTTGAGTATACTTCAGTGTGAACAGTCTGCTGGTAATGGCATACTTAATCATTCATTTAGCAGGGTTATTTAGTAATAGAGTCGTAAGCAGTACGTTAACATGCAAATTATGAATGCCTGCATCTTTGACTTTGCATGTACCTTTCCCAGTGTGGGCAGCAGATGTTCTAGTCTGTCAGACTGGCGTGTGTGTTATGTGTGTATAGGGAACACTATGCGTTATCTCACAGGTGATGTAGCTGGCATTGCCACTGTGCCCATCCATCACACCCTTCCAGAGCACAGCGGGCTTGTTTTATTGTGTGCACATGTACCCCGCAGACTAGGTTGTATGTCACTTCTCTGCTCACTGCCAACTGAGAGACTACATCATGTAGTCACAAGCAACACATTACCTTGAGCTAAAAACAGCCCTACTTGGGAGACTGTGTGTGTGCCCTCTGTGTTTCACCTCATTGTTGGGATCCTGAATGACTCTGTAGAGTGCCGGCACCAGGGACTTCTTCAGATGAAGGCTGCCTGCGTAGCTGGGGATGTGGGTTTCTGGTAAGGACTGGAATAAGGAGAAAGAAAAGTTTGCTACAATTGCTGCATGTTGTCACAAGGCTAGAGGTATGACACAAAAGGACTGTGTGTCATTTTCCATTCAATCCCTCCAAATAGTCATTGTTTTTGTACATATATTTAAAAAAAACCTTGAGAAGTACAAGTAGCTACTGATGTTTACTGGTTTATTTATTTATTTTATTTTAATCACGAGGCTCTCCAATGTTCAGCTGGTTTGAGAGAGGTTAGGACTCTCATTCAGGAAATATTGTGTCTATATCCTTGTTTTATAACTGCATGGCGAAATAATCCAAACGGTTGACAAGGAGCGATGCTGCTTATCTGCAGTGAGTGTGAGGCCAGTGGCAGAGGTTAATGACAGTAAAATGTTAGAATTCATAACTTTGTGGACTGTTGTTGTTAGTCTGCTAAACATGCTAGCTGCCCCATTTAATGTTTAAAACCAAACCCACAATATTTTCTGCCTCGTTCTGCTTTTTGCCACACCACACCAGTAAATTTTGGTCTGACTGACAATTTAAAGCCCCTACACACCAATAGTTTACCCAATCAGGTGTTGTCACTTATGTTGCCTGATTAGATCTTTTCTGAG
This sequence comes from Thunnus albacares, assembly GCF_914725855.1. Classification (NCBI taxonomy): domain Eukaryota; kingdom Metazoa; phylum Chordata; class Actinopteri; order Scombriformes; family Scombridae; genus Thunnus; species Thunnus albacares. The sequence goes on from NC_058116.1 coordinate 17,963,127, forward strand.
GACTGTGTGGGTGTGTACAAACTTGGTTTCAGTGACATCCTCTCCCATTCTGCTGCTTTTGTTGATTGGTAGTATTGTAACATGTCATTTGGAGACATGACACTAAAATAGCTTCCACCTGACGAGACGTCTACTCAGTCTGGGTAATTGAAAACATCTGTGTGGGTGTGCAGGTGTCTTTCAGTGTTTACATTTATGTTCAACAACGATTCAGACATAAATCCATTGAAAAAGAGGAAGATACAACTTCTCAAGCAGCAGCCACTGAAATAGACCTTCATGCAATGACGTAGAGTAGATGTCGCCTCTTGACTGAGTGGTGCGAGTCTATTAAAAACCTACATGTATAACACACATCTCAGTGGCACAAGTTCACACCCATAGGCCTTTTTGACAGCAGACATTTTGACTTGTCATTGCAGGAAAAGCACAGGTTTTATGATTAACAATGGCTCTATTCTATTTAAGTTTCCCAGTAAGTCATGACAGTGTGACAGTGAGGCAGCATGAACAACATCTGGACCCTGAAACAGAAGCAGCTAAATGTTATTATTTACTGCACTGCTGACACATCAACTTGTCCTCAGTGAAAAGACTTAGGTGGTGTCAAAAACATTATGGGAAATGTAGAGAAATCGCTAACAGGTTAATTTAATCAGCCAGGTTAAGTAGAAATGGGTATAATCATGAAAAGGAATCATAAAATAACTCTTTGAAGGCACTGAACATTACAGAGTGATGACAGGCTCAGAATGTCCTGGGGTGAAATTCTTCAAATGGTCAAGATTGTGTGTTTGTCTGCAAATGACAGAAGGCAGAGATACCCTCTTAGCACGACGTCTGTATGGTCATTTTGATGACAGAACACAATGTGCCTGGTTTGTACTGCTCACACTATGAGTCATACCAATCTATTTCTCTCACTGTTCATCTTTCTTCCTCCTTTCTGTCTTTTACAATTTATGCTTTCTTCTGCCACTGAAAAGCAAAAGAGAAGGAATTAATGGGTACTCACTAATTCAGCTTTCATTAGTTTAACCTGTATGTTGTTGCATTACCTTAAAGGATGTGGCTGTCAGTTTTCTATATTTTTCTTATTGTAACTTAACTAAAGAAATGATCTTAACTCCCAGCTCTGTTGGTAATCACAGCCCAGTTCCAATCAACAGGGAGAGTTGAGCAAATAATAAAATACAAGTACTCAGGTATTCACGTTGATTCTCAGTTACAATGGGTTCATCAAGTGGAGTATGTTTGTTCACCAATCAATCAGCATCTGCATTTTCTGCCAAGGCTCAGGGTCCATGGAGTGGATAAAAGCATTATGTTATTGTTCTACAGGGCAGCCACTGAAACCATTATTAGTTATGGCATCACAACCTGCTTTGGTAATCTGTCTGTTCAAATCACAACTCCAAAGCCTGATCAGATCAGTGAAACGATATGGCTTTTATTGGGGGAATGTGCAATATCTTGGTGTGTATGTTCTGGTGTATATGGATCTGTGTGTGATACTGCGTGTTAACTGTGATGTGATTGTATACGGATATATTGTGTGTATATGGAGAGGCTGTGTGCTGCTACGTCACTTGTGTTCTCTCGAATGCCCAAGACGAATTTCTCCTAAAGGAAGACAATAAAGGCTAATCTTATCTCATGTGCAGGGCCAAACCGACAATGAACTCATCCTACATACATAAACAATATTGTGTGTGTATCAAAAGTCTGATATATCTTACTCCTCTGTGCCTCAGACCTCCGTTGTTGTCCAAAAGCTATTAAAAGCACATCAGTAAGCCACACTGTTGCACTGGGTTCACTGTGGGTTTGGCTCTGCATATGAAATTTGTTGACGGTAAGAAAAATATAGAAAATCAACAGCCTTATCCTTTAAGTGACACGTAGCACATCTAACAGGAAGTCTAGCTGAAGCCAACATGTAGCTTTCAGGGAGCATCAAACAAACCTCAAGTTCCTGGAACTAGAAGTAACCTTAAACATGTGAGAGAATTAGAAGAAAAACTACTGTGCTATTGTACTGAGAAAAAAGTACTCTCAAACTACAGTCGAATTCATATTGAAAGGAAAGAAACCATTTATAGTTGTCATTTCACTACGTTTGAATATCAGTTATTTGGCTCAATGTTGGCTCTACATTACTTTTTTCGGTTGGTTTCATTAACTTTTAGCAGTTGAGAGACAGTTATATGGCAAACATAAAGGAACAGTTCTGTTTAATTCTACTGACGCTCTCTGAATAAGAGTTTTTGAAGATGTAGTTCAGTGTGAAGACACTAGATTTGTGTGATCCGAGTGCCTGCCGTTGCATGTAAAACCTTTATGTACATTACATGCATGCAAGCAAAAACAAGTTCCAGCAAAAGATGATCATGGACAGTTTGATACTATAAATGTGAGACATGTTTCAGAGGTTAAATCACCGCAGTGTCACCTGTGAATCCAGTGAGATGAAGATTAAAAAAGGGACAGTGTAGGTGTTAACCTTGAACTGGACAAAGTACAAACAGCTTACACTGACTAAAGTAGAGCTGATTCGGACAATGTAGAGTTAATCCCAAGTGTTAACTGTTCTAAAATGATCTTTGCTTGCATCCGCTAAATTTAATAACTTCAAAAGGACTAAAATGTTGGAAGATATGACATGAACACACCTGCATGCTCAACACTCTTTCATCACAGTTCTTACACCCACAGTGTGTGGTTTCTCAGGACAAAAGGCCTCCCAGAGATAACCTCCGGGAGAACATTCTGTAAACATGAGTCACGATTTGAGAGCAGAGGACGTCACCTTGAATTCTGAGAGCCATTCTTCGACAACACCGCGCTCTGAACCCAGCATCTTCCTCAGAGACCCCCCCCTCAGCTGCCTGGTGGACAGAGAGAGAGAGAGATGTAAGACATGGAGGGGACATGAGTGGGGGGATAAGAATTAGAAAGGAGAAAGTAGGAGAGAGCAGTCTGTGTTTATTCACCCATCTGTGCTTGCAATGACATGATCAAGGACGATAACATTCTTTTTCCATGTGTCAAAGTATATGTACTTCACATTATTTCTAGCCATTTTCCAAAAGAGTTTATGTTTTCATTTTTCAGAATGCATTTTCCCTGCTAAACAGGCATCTTCAGTTCACTCTAGTGTGAAAATCTACCTGCATATACTTAAAACTGAACAGTTAGTTTAAAATGATGGTGGCTCAGGAGGTAGAAGAGGTCATCCACTACTGGAAGATTGGCAGTTTAATCCCTGGCTCCTACTTCACATGTCGAAGGGTCCTTGGGTAAGATACTGAACCCCAAATTCCTGAGTGTGTGTGAGAATGTGCTTTAGATTAGATCCTGATGAGCAGGTTGGCACATGGCAGCCTTTGGCATCAGCATATGAATGTGTGTGTGTGTAAATGGGTGAATGTTGACACATATTGTAAAGTGCTTTGAGTGGTTGGAAGACTAGAAAGGCACTCTATCAATGCAGTCCCTTTGCCATTGTTAACTCAAGTCCGTGCAGAGTTTGATTTGAAAATAAAAGGGTGAAAGGTCTTTCAGGGTGGTGAGTCCATGTGCTGGTGTTGAAAGTTACATATCCCTGTTTTATAGAGAGATATTGTGTTAATGTTTAACATTTCATAACTTGAGGTGAACGCCTTGGAAGATAAAAGCTGAGCATCCAGTATTTGAGACTGCTGAAACTGCCCTCCACAACATATTGTTGATGTCACTTATTGTTTGACCTTTATGGTGCAGGATCATGTACGGTATGTGCAGAGATTCTGAAATTTTCAATGACAGAGAAGGAGTGGATGTAATGCTAATAATTTCTAACTAGGTAATGAAACTTTTGAGGAAAAAAATATTCAACTAACTAACTATTCAACCCAAAGTATTTTGATATGTCTTGCAACATAAATGCAATACTGTTTGGCAACCGACTCTCAAATGTCAGATATCACAGCTGCCCACGAACACATCACTGCAGTGGATTTTTCAAATTGATCTGTACTTATAACTGCATTGTAATGATAAATAATTTTGACAACAAATAAAGGCAAATAAATGTTGACTGTGATAGATTATCTATTTCTAGTTTCTGCAATTCCTGCCTGGAGAGCAGTAATTAAAAATCTAAACTATAGTATGTCATGATATTAAACAAAAACACCAGTACGGTCCTTTAATGCCTCTTGAGTGTGTAAGCTACGATGGCCACACTGTTACATAAGCAGCCACCTGATTGTCCTCACCTGTCACCTTGGATAAGTGAAGACATAAATACGAACCACCACAACGGGAATCCATGTGGGCTTTCCCTTGACGATTCGAATCTTAAGTTGCCAACCTTACATCTTACATCTTTTTTGTTCCTCGACACCAGTTTCTTCCTTATGAAATCTTGTGATAACTAAGCCTGGAAAAAACCCAATATATGCCCCAGCTGAAATAAAACATGAACTGAAAAATGAGTGCTCTAATATCTTTATTCTTTACAGTGACAGAAAGCTAAAGATCTGATTTCCCTAAATGTACATACACATTTCTCATATTCATGATACATCAAAAGAGATGAGATAAAAAGACGCTTGGTATAGTTTCTTTAGACATATTCTGATCTTGGGCAGCAGAACACTGATATCTGTGGTCTGCTTTTCTCTTTTCAGCAGCTAAAATTAACCGCAGCAAACTGCCTAAAATAACAAGCTATTTCTCCTTCAGACTTCAACACATAGAAAATATACTGACTCCAGGTGATGCTGCACAGGAGCCAGTGTTTCAAGTTGCAATATGAGATAAACAATGTATTTTGTATGTAAGTGTAGAGCTACATTACCATAAATGCCAAAAATCTGGCACAATGTTGACAACAACCATCACTTAAGACTGTCATGATTGAGCTATCTGTTTACTTTAAGGCAAGTCAAGCGCAGAGAATATATGCATAACAACGAGAACCAGCTCTCTGCAATGAAACTGAAACAGAGATAATTTTTAAATGCAAGCCACAGTGAACTCTGTTAACATTAACTTTGACAGAATGGCAAAGTCCCCAAGATATTAAAGGAAGTAAACAATCTTAATGGCAAAGCAATCAAACCAGAGCTAGAATTAACCACCTGGAAGCTGCTCTTTAAGACTGTAACAGTAACTATTACACACGACTGGAAAAATATTACAGATACAAGTCCTGACCCTGAACAGAATCCCTGTGTCTAAACTCAATAACAACACATTGTGCTAAATTAGTCAATGTCCAACTGGAGCCTTTCACCAGAAGCCAACAATTAACATACCATGCGGTGCATCCTCAACATGCTCCATGTCTCATCTAATTAATTGATTTAGATTAATTTGATTTAGAGAATTATCGTAGTTTGCGTCATTGTCAATGACCTTGTCGTTCCTAAGGCACGGCGCCATTGTAAAACATCTTTACGAGTGTGTTTTTCAGACATGAGTTTAATTTTTTTACTCTCAGTCATCTGTTCCAATAGAACCGGAGCCTTATGAGCCCCTCCGGCTCATAAGCCTGTTGTGGTTTTGACTTGATGGGATTAGGGATTAGGACTAACTCGATATATTCTCATTTCAAAGTGTGAAGATCCCACTTAACATTTCATGCAACCGCTGCTATTGGCTGAAAGTAAGGTGTTCATCTGCAGCAACACGCTGATTCTGTTACCTGAATGCTTTCACATCACAGTTCCCTCAGTTTTCTTTGATCAAATACTCAATTCAGCTCAACTGCTGTAAATTAAGGGACTATAAAATAAATACATGCATGCCATGACAGTTAATGATGTAACACATACTGTATTGTTATACAAGATTATATTTTTGATCGAAGGCAATGTTATGGTATTGGTACTGGTAATTTGTTTACTGCACGGATGCCGCAGTCTAGACAAATGGTAGACAGAGACTCTAACCCCGCGAGACATTTCATCACCGCTTATGTCTTCACACTGTAATTGTAAGTAGTGATCACGTTTATGTCACAAGTCTGACCAAATCACTCCTCGCCCTGCCTCGTGTTTGGCAGAAAAATGTGCTCCCACAGCAGGTGACATGTGACAGTTGAGTGTTGTAAATAAACTCGTTGCAGCTGTATCTGGGTCAGTGTTTTTGGTTAACTTTCTGACACAAGCACTATAACTATAAACCCAAACTGCAGAGATTATGTAGACAGCTATTCAGAGAATGAAGGAGAGACACATAAAACTGTTTAGATTCAAGACTATAAAGATGTGCATGCACATATTTGTGAATATGCATACTCAGACTTCACACACTGTTCTTCTTTGTGAGCTCCGAACACTGCAAAACTGTTTGCATGTGCACAGTCCTGAAGCTCACTCCCACAGTAAACCATAATGTTGACACACCCATGTTTAATCTTATTTGGTACACCCAAATCATGACAAGCCAGAAAATTTGCACGAACTCTGAAGGCATTTCTGTTTTTTACATTTCTGGTTCTTTAAGTGTCTTGCAGTTTATAAAAAAAAAAATTCAAACCTATTTGCTTACAAAAAATGTCTGGTAGTTAATTATGCAAATCACTCACAAGTAACATCATGAAAACTGTATTCAAGGCCTGGAAAGAGATCAGTTTTACATGTTGTACTGAAAAGATTAAAGCTCCAAATAAAATGTAGTAAAATGTAATTCAATTATCTGATATTATCCTTTTCTATTATCCTACTAATGTAACACTCCAAATGAAAAAAAAACAGCTGTTTTTGAGAATGTTGCACATCAGTCAAGTAAACAAGGCTGGAGTTTTACTTTATTAAAGCTTTACTGGCAGCTTCTTGGCCACTCATTTTCGTCTTTGTCCTTTCCTCTAAAATCAAATTAAGATTGAACATAAATGCAACACATCCCCTTCATCCAGAAGAAAGATTTAAACTCAGACCACCGACTACACCTTGCAACAGTTTAGATTCACTTCAGTATTTTAGAAGCTACCATTTTGATACAAATCCGACATAAAACGACACCCAAATTGCGCCGATAAGCCTGAAAATGTCTCGGAGAGAGCCGGAGGAGACAGGGATCATGTTCACTTCTCCGAGCAGATGACGATCTGAATGAGTCAAATCTCTTTGTGTGAGAGCACACTTCTTAAATCTCAGTGTGTGAACTGAAAGGTTCCTTTTAGTAAGCTTGTTCAGCTCTTCGTGAAAGGCTGACTCATTCGTTTCCCCTGGCTTGTCAAACTGTCAAAGACTCGCTGAAGTGAAATTCTCCAACGGCAGGGCAGGATTATCAGTTACCATGGGAACTGTAGTCAAGTGACTTTCGTAAAAAAAATGACAAATATTCACCAACAAGAAATGTCCATTTTGGAAGGACATAGATTATATTGCTGTCAGATGTATATTAAAGAGGAAGGTGCTGTAATTTGCAGGTAACCTTTACAATTAAAATCAAAGAATATAAGATCTGAAACATGAAAAGATGTCAGTTTGTTGTTCTCACCCATGTGACAGTAGCATCATTGTGCTTTAAGTGACAGCTCATAGTGTTTTGTTTGTTTGTTTATATGCATGGCACAGAGCCCACCACCACAAAATATTGATGTAGAAAGTTGTGCAAACAGATTAATAAACTATGAGACTGGATTCATAAACTGAGCACACGGATTGCAAAACCCTCTCAGTTATATTCAATTCTAATCGACCGGATTCACAATATAGTTATTCTCTTTTACATGTTTTTCTGTTTCTGTTAAAATAAATAAATAAATAAATAAATTGATGACAGAATCTAAGTGGCTACAACAATATTTACATATAATATTATGAGGAATTAATTCATGTAGCCTCAAGGCAGACAATAAATTCAGCAATTATCTCTGATGATCATGAGCATCAATTAAACATACAATATGAGGCAGTTTTAGAGGCAGATTCCTGTTCTTACCTCAGTGTCCCAGAACTCAGATCTCCACTGGGAGGGGCAAATGGTTCTCCACAGTGTCACACATCTGTCAATCACTGAGGGTCACCTGCAACAACAAGGGGAAAAAAAAAGATCATCAATTAGATCATCACAGGAGAAATGATCATCTGCGTTAAACAAGCATTAGACTGGATTCATACAGCTGGTGGAGAATGATGTTAACATTTATCTAAGGGCCGGTTAAACATCTTTACGTGTCCAGCATGCCAGTCAGACAAAAAAAAAGTATGACCATCAAAGAGAAAACCCAGAACACGACTTGGGATTAGAGACTGCCTGGTTCACTTTAGTCTTAAGAGATGAGGCTCATTTCAAAAGGAGATTCAAGGTGACTGTGTGTGCAGCAAACCGATGAAGTAAGGGATTTTTTCCAGAGGTCATCCACAGGTCTCCGTCGATAAAAAGTGCCGGGAGCATTTGAACAAGATGATGCCCTGTGCTTCAGTATCATTGGAGCTGTTTGAGTTACTATTCTACCTTTTAAATCTGCCAGCTGCCGATGATTCAAGGCAAACAGAATACATAACACTGTATGATGTGGATACAGAGTATGTTTGCTTCAAATGTTTTTCTTTCCAGAAAAAAAAAGATAAATGACTTTGAAAGAAAAGACAAATAAACAAACAGTGCATCAAAAGCTGGTTTTGAATCGATCTTTGTTGAAAAAGGGAAATTCTGTTGGCAGCGACATAGCAAAAGAAACAAAAAAAACAGGTAAGACAGCGTACAAAGCAGCTGACAAGAGACTTAGAAAGCAACAGATGGTTGCTACAACAACACAGCCCTCCACTAAAAATATTGCTATGATGCACGGAAATCTTAATAAAAAAGGCTTGAACATCCATTCAGAGTATAAATAACATGCCTTTTGTTTTATAGTGGAAATGATGCATTTTTTTTTAAGCAGACACTTTCTTTTGAAGGTTATTTTGAGGCATGGCACAAGGAGTCAAGTTTCAATTTTCCTTTTGTTGCATAGCAACAGTCAACTGGCCAACTTGCTGGATCCACACCCATAGTATTTACTGTATTTGGCAGAAGGATTCAAGACGCTGAGGAGAGACCGCTCTGCACTGCTGCTGCTGCTGCTTGTCCCTGAGAAGCAGACAGGGCTGCATCACCGATCACTCCGTGTAATGTTAAGCAGTTTGAACACAGCCTTGTGTTTATCTGAAGGACTCTTGCATTAGCAATTCATCACAAAGAGTCAAGGAAATTGCCATCCGTCTGACTAAGAATGATGTGTATACACTCTCTGTCTATTGAAAGCCATAAAGAAAGTATTTATTTTCCTATGCCAGATAAAGCATACTCAATCCCTATGACTCATCAAAGCCAACAGCAGCAGACGGCAAAGGGAAGGTAAAAGGAACAAATAATACGACACAAACTCAATATTATGCTAAATATATACATATATATGCTAAATATTAGATTACATAATCATGTAATAATTAGATATCGTCAATAAGTCTATGACTGTTGCTCACTTGTGGTCTGCAACAATAAAGAAGAGAGAAAACAGGATGTGTTTAAGGGCATCAAGTTTCTTTGAGGACCTCTAACAGAATACCAAACAAGTGAAACATGACAGAAATCATCTGTAGGCGTCTCATATTATATGATATAATATATAAATTATATGGCACTATAACAAAAGAACATACATTGTTGTCAGTTCAGTCCAATTAAACAATATCAGTCTTAGCAAAAAAGGGCTTTTGCCTCTTAGCATATAGGGTAGAGTGACCCCATTATTCAAATGCAGCTCAAAATAATGATCTACTGCAAGAACAAATCATATTTATCATATACCTTGGTACTAGTAGTGAAATTCCTCCTCACCTTGCACCCATCTCATCCCAGTATTTGCGTGTCTAGTAACAACAGTTCTCTCCATCCAGCCGTCACTGTTGGCTAAATATGTCATACACCTAATGAGGCCTGGCGGATGACAATAAGCAACCTTTCCTTCAAGGGCCGCTCTTCCTCTATGCAGGACCTGCTCATTGTCCTGTGGCGGGGCTCACAAGGGAATAGAAGAGTGCCAACCCATCCTGTTTACAGCACTTCAAATCCAAAATTACAATGAACCTTGTGCACTAAACTGTGGAAAATGTTGTAACACAGCCAACAAGTGTATTGTGAGTATTGAGTTTCATGACAGAGGAGCTAACATACAATATGTTTCTCTGTGAATTTGCAGTGAGGCAATAGCAAGGCTTTCCCCACCCTAAAATAACAATTGTCATAAATATTAAAACATCTAGTAGTCCTGTATCGTCACAAGTTTACATCAGAACTACACTCAGTTGCCAGAATCAACACAAAAACCGAACAATATAGCCTTCATGAATGTAGGATCATCAGAGTTATTACAATTCATCCTGAGAGAGGCTTTAGTATGGCTAAATATACATCTAGCTTTCTAGCTTGTCAAATACTGTCAAGGTGATTAATATTGACTGTTAAACTAGTGTGGACATTTGTTTAGTATTTTTAATATGTTCAATTTTGATTTTAAACATGTAACATGCAGGGCAAGAAATTAAAAGATGTAAACAATCACTCCATCAAGCTGCACACATTTCCATTTCTCTACACGACATTCATAAAGAATGATGTCATACACTAGTTAAGTGACTAAAATAGCAAAATGCAGCATTTCACACAAACACTGGTTAATACGTATTTACAGTAAAAGGGGGCATGAATTCCCCCAAAACATCAAGAGACACAACTTAATGTTAAAATGTATCATAGTGGCTACATAATAAAAACAAGACTAGACATATAATCTCCCTTGTGGGCAGTGATACGCTTGGTCTTCTTTTTAATCACATCTGTATGCTAATGAAGCTGTATGCCTGTATGACTTTTTGGGGGAATTCTTTTATGTGGACATTTATTGCCTAAACGGGCATCAAGAGCAGCTGTTTTGCATCACTTTGCTGTCAGATCCAAGAAGCACTATCTCATTTGTTTTTTTTTTTAACTTATTAATACAACTAAGAAAAGGGCCAGTGAGCAGCCCAGTCAAGTAGATATGGAGTGCTATGTGTTATGTTGTTCTAACTGCACTTATGAAGGAGCTGCTCACTCTCCACACTGACTTAGACTGTTTTCATACAGGAACCTGGAGTCTTAGCAGTCTCATGACTGAAAAAGTGCTGTATTTCTTAGCTAAGCTGGTAAATGAAAAATCCCTTCATACAATCAGTCAAGTCAGTGCTAAAATCCAAAACATCATAAGGTTAACAGCGTGTGTTGGTTGTGCCGTGACTCCACTCTCATGCATGCGCCATCTTAGCCGGTCCTCTCCTCTGCCAGCTGCCGGGACACACAGGACTATCAACAGCTGCAGCACGCTAATCAACATGCTGTGCAACTCCTTCAACAAACGCTACAAGCATGCTAATTAAGTCAGCTCTATGACAGACAGCACTTGTATGCTAATCCCACACTGCTGTTCTGTCTGTGTGTTTACCGTAATGTCCGCATAAACAAACCTCATTAGTTGGAGCTTAACTGTAGCGTTAACTATGTGGGTGGCTCAAGTAAAACTGGTGACTTAAGTATTTCCAACAGGTAACACAAAAAAAAAGTGACAATGTGCTGCACAAAACCATGCAGCTTTAGCCAAAAATTAACCAACTAGTAGCTGAAGGCTTATTCCAAATGAGTACTGAATGGAAGGTCCCTTCAATCACCCAACAATACTAATCATTCATTACGTACAGATGAATCATACAAGTATCTAAGTGACTAATTAAACCAGTGTAAACAAGCACAGTACAGTACAGAGAGCCACTCTTATTCTTTACCACAGCTGCACCCAGATAGACCTAAAAGATTTACAGAGTCGGTCTATCTCTGTTAGGATCTCCGGTGGAAACTACCTGCTGACTGAACCACTGCTAAGCAGGAACGCTACTGTATCTGACACAGTCGACACTTATTCTTCACGTATCTTGTTAACAATCATTTTATTTCTCCACAGAGTCGACTACAAGTGTATCTGAGACTTTCACCGCATAAGTTTCAAACATGAGTCTGTGCAATGCAGTAACATTAGTCAGAGGATGTGACAATTGGGTGCAATATATTTTTTTTTTTTTAGCATGAAGTATAAAGAAATGTTCCAAACAGTCAAGCACAGGATCGACTGTTTGGAACAACTAGTGTGATCACACCTACAGTTTCTGTCATCTGCTCCACCGCTCCAAACGCTTTGCATTTTCGTGATTTGTTTGTTGAGGTACCAATGCCACTGGGGAACTCCACGTGAACCAGCACTTGTAATAAAAACTGAAATCCAAACACACAATGATTTGTGAGTTAAATTATCAGACCGGATTCTGGCAAACTGTGAGTGTGATTAGTGAGAGGTTTTGGCAGCAAAGGAGTGAGGGGAGTCAAAAACTAATCTGATTTCAGTCCCTGTAACCTCACAGAGGCATGGGGTGAAGTTAATCATTTGCCTTTTCTGTGTTCTGGTACAGTGTTTATATAGTTTTTTTCTCACAAACAACTATGGATGCTTCTACTCCTATGACCTACAGTTGTATGTTTCTTTTCTCACATGTAAACAGATCCTATAAAAATATAATCAAAGTCAAATAAAGAGCATATGAACAACAGTGATGAAATTCAAAGCAAAGCAAATTTCCAAAGCAAATGCTCTGGAAATATTGCAAATGACTTTGCTAAATTGCATCAAAGAATAAAAGAAAAAAAAAAAAAGCTTACCAAAAGGGAGAATGCAAATGTACTGTGTATGTTTGTATCTGTCCATTTCAACTTCTACTCTCTGCCCTAAATGAAGAGTGCCAGGTTTCAACAGTCCAACACTGGGGATTTTTCAAGGTCAGCTTAGCTCAATCAGGCATGAATTATTGAGCTTGAGCAAGCTCCGTGCCTGTTCTGTTTGCTCCACTTCTGACTCCGTCCTTCTTCCTTCCAAGTTCTGCTCAGTGTGACCATGACGAACTAAATATCCAACCATGAGAGTATGAAAATGTATTAATCTCTGTAGGTACATTTCTTCTTTGTTTAACCTCTGCAAGAGGGAGGTCAGATCACAGGGTCAGATACAGACCAGGAGAGATTTAGTCTTGCTCATGGATATTTCAGCAGGGTGGACGCGCGCCATTACAAGACTTCAATGTTTGTCTTGCTAAAGATGTCCCTCTGCTGCTTCAACACTGTGATGCTGTTTTCATAAACTGCACACAAATCTTGGGAGATTTAAATAAGATGTACCTTCCACGATGGGTCCGTTTAACTGCCCCATGCTGAAAAGGTTAGATTGAACTGAATTGAGTTTACAGGATCTTTAAAGGCAGCTTCATGACCACTGTGAGTTTTGTTTCATTCTGCTGATTTGCACATAAACACGGGACAAAGCCCAAACGCATGAGTAAGCACTAAAACACACACGTGCGTGCACACATTTTGTTTCCTCAGCCTTGCTGAATATTCCTCTATCACATTTTACAGAGTCACGGGGGAATTTTACTTATCCACTTTGGTGCATGTGCATTTGCGGGCCATTCTTCATGGAACATACACACACTTTACAGACACTTTCCCTAGGTAGAAGGATTAACTCTAATACCTGACCACAGTGAACCAGTCCACTGTAATCTCCATCCTTGTGCCTCTCTAAATCGTAATAAGAACCAGCCACTTACCAGTGGAGTAGGCTGTCTGCTCAGGAATAGAATGGGGTTTATTAATAGCAAATACAGCACTGGAAAATGACCTCTATTGCCGGATTGTCTGTATAGAAAAATGACGATGTACGGTTATATAGATAGGGAGGCAGACAGGTACACATGCACCTCAGCCAGACATCATTCGACAGATAGGATTTTTGGTGGGTAAAGGTCATCGTCAGACAGGCAACAGTGACCAGAGTCAATATGTTCCTGTGTGAATCAATAGTGCTGCCCCGAGGACACGTGGACACACAAAAAACCTGAATTCTTTGGGCACACAAATTACATACTACAGGTTTCTAGCTAGAGTGAATGAAGGACTGAAAAAAAAAGGGAGGGCTCTATACAGGAGGAGAGAAAGAAAGAGGTAGGTGCACAGACTGTGCAAGAGTGAGTGAAAAATTGTCTACTCTTTCTGCCTCATCCTCCTCTCATCTCTCATAGGCCAGGCTAGGGGAACTGAGGCGTACGCACATCCTGGGCTAAAATTAGCTCTGCTGCAGCTGCAGGGCCAGACGTGTTGGGATGGGTCTGTGTTGCAACTAAGCACACACACACACACACAAACAACCCCCCCCCCACACCCCAACACACACCCCAACACACACCCACACACACACACAGGGTTCCACCAATTAAAATCAGTGTGAGCCACAACACACAAACAGCACAGGTGAATGCCAACAGCACCCTGCCTCCTTCTTCTCTACTCTGCACGAACTGAGGAACACATGTGCTTTCAATGCAAATTCGGTGTGTATACACACGTATCCACGTACAGGATAAGAACATACACACGCACGCTGGCGGTATTGAGGGCTTCCATCATGCCCCACAGTAACCTCACATACACATACTGGGATCAAGGTCGCACAAGCTGACTTATAACCGCTTATGGCATTTGTTAGATTTCAAGGATTTAGTTTTTGTTCTTATACAGAATGATTTTAAGACGAGCTCTCGTGTATTGTGCCCTATAATTTTCAGTGTTATGGCTGTAGTGTCTTCACAATTCAATACTTTCCTTACAAAAAGAAAAATAATGCTGTACATTATACTATGGTGCCTTTTCCAAACTAGTGCACTTGTGTCAATAATACACACAGCACAAATGTTCCTGTGGAGGCAGAAATCCTTATTACTTACACTTGTGCACTCTAATACGATTCAATACAACTGTGCTGCAATAAATCCCATCTTCATGAAGGTTATTATGTTCAGTTGTTGACACTGTCAGAGAAGTCTTGATTCAACTCTGGTTATTGTCTCAGCTGTGATTAGTGGTGGTGTTTTATTAGAGTAGTTTATATTGAAAGATGATATTAAAGTCCAACTGAAACTTGGACAATAGGTTTTTTTAATATGTATTGTTAATAGTTTTGTATTATTAAAAAAGGAAGAAAAAGGGTCTCTGGGGAAATATCAGAAATATTCCTTTTTGTCTGGCTGAAGGGGCGTGTTGGTGTCTGTTTGATTGACAGCTGCTGGCAAGCTGCCAGAGTGCCGGGGTTACACTGTGGGGAACGAGAGACAAAGTAAACAAACTTGCGCTGAAACTACAAACCATGTGTAGACACTGTGTTGTTTGCAGAGTAGATTAAGAGTAAGGACCATAACACCTGCATCTAGCAGCTTTTTCCCTATTTTTCCCCTAGGCTGGCTGCTGAGTCGGAAGAGACTCAGCATCCAGACATTTCTGTGTTTTGGAGCGGCTGAGATTGACACTAAAATGAGAATAGCTGGTCCACCTTAAAAGGTCAGTCCACCTTAAGTGAGCCTGGTCAGGTTAGGCTAACAACAGACGGGACTTGTCTTGTTCTTTACAAACTGCAGCATTTATTAACTGACACACTGCAGCCTGTACAGTACATTTACTGCCAGATTGACAACTTACTGCTAACCTTTTCCTCTGCTCCACTCGCATTCGCTGTCACTTTTCTGCCGCTCGCTCTACGCTCTTGCTCAACCACACACTCCCTATGCACACACATTAAGCACTGCCCTATTCTTTAAAGCAGCTACGCTACGCTTATAACAGTACCTTTGACATAGAAGTCCTTTGAAGAATGAGGAGAGTGAGGACTCAAAACAATTCCACAGTAACGTAGGGTGTTATCGTGCTCACAGTGTGCAAGTGAAAATCATTACTAGCGGCGGTGTACCGCTGCAGAATGAATATAGGGGGAAACACTAAGTATGTTTAAATGCTGTGTAATGTGCGACAGCTCAGCAGCTAATTAGCTATCTAGCCTGCAAACTGACATTAGCGGTGCACTTTTCTCCAGTTTGTTTGGTGGCTTTAGCAATGCAAGACGTGTGTTCATGTCTTGTCTTTGTCCATATATGTTAAAAAGGAGACTTTAGCAGGAAAGCTAACGTGGGTTGTTGTTCAGAGTCTGTGTTTCTTGTGTTGTGTAGCAGGTTCATCAGGCTCAGTGTGACCATCTGCTCTGCTCTATGATAGAACGCCACATTAATTCTTTATGCAAAGATTTGACTGGCTGCATCGAAGTGACGGATAACTAACAGTATTTTGTCGAATTACTGCAAAACTAGGGAGCGCCATCATGAACTACACCGACCAAACCACACTAACCAAAAATTATAAAGTCCTCCCTTTTGGTTTCATTTCAGATGTGTAACCTGTAGCAGACAAAAAAATGCAATTTCAGTTGGACTTTAATATAATATTCCCCTCATATACAGTATATAAGTAGAGATAAACAAAACATTACAAATACCTATCATTATAATGCTGTTCAATGTAACACCACAAACAGCTACATCCTCAAAGAATACCATCACAGTTAATCAACACTTCTCTGACACAGTGTCAACAAAAACTGAACATTACAAGCTTCACAAAGGTAAGATTTACAGCAGGGCTGCTGCATTATGTTGTGTTATGCTGTGCAGGTGTACCTAATAACTGGTGTAAAACAAGACCCATAAAGTGGAGGGTTTTGTTTTTATGAAAGCTTGAGCAGTCACAAGTTCACTGAAAGTTCGAGACACATGACCACAAATCCTACAGTATTTAGCACTGCTGCTGACACTGTGTGCATGGTGTGGGGGAACAGCTAAACATTTAACTCTACTCTAGAGAAAAGGAGGAAAATGCTGCACTGAATAAGCTGCTCAGCAGACTTCTAACAATGGGCCACCTTGAGCTTGCGTGACATGCCAAGACCACTGGGCAGCCCAAAGGCCTGAGAGCACAGCCTGGATGACTAATGGATCAACTAAGGGGGACACATAAGAGAGGGGGTGCATGTGTGCACTGCCACCTCAGATGCCGGGGGGCTTTCAAAACTGCTTAATACCAAAAAACCAGCCAGAGAGCTTTGCCTCTCAACTTTCTCCCACCCCAGAGACTCATAACAGTTATTAGATCAAACAGTTTCCTACAGTACTGTATGAAAAACAACAATAATGTGGGCTACATTTTGGCTCCTTCCATTGCACTGCAGCAGACACTAAGAAATTACTGCTAGCAAGCAACTGTAGCCAAGTTAATAAGCATTAGCCATCAAGCCCTGGCCAGATTTTCCCTTGCCAATGAGACACTAAAACACTCCCAAGTTTTTTAGGACCTAGACACGTAAAAAAAAAATGAATTGTGCATCGCAAACTGCTGCATTTAGGCATTTGACATTGACTATATTTGATCAGCGAGGTTGTGTACTTTTCCAAATCCTCCTTCCTCTTATTCCAAAGCAAACTAACAAACAACGTCAAGTACGTTGGCTGTGTTAATAACTAGGCCTCACTAAATGCAAAGGATCACATTTGTATACAGGTGTCCAGGGTTGGTAACCGAAAACAAGTTCCAAATTAGAACTGAATCCAAAATGCTAAAAACCAGGTACCCATAAAAAAATTTGAATTTTGGCTCTGCCTATTGGTTCCTAAATGCAATAACCCTTTATTACTGCAAACAAAGACTACATATCTGCAAGGACATGGCTATCTGCCAGGACCTGTCTACTAGGGTTTGAACAGTACACACAATTCATGGTTCAGTAAGTAACTTGGTTTTGGGGTCACAGTTTGGCTTGGGGTCAGTACAGCAGGGAAAAAAGAAAGGAAGAGAGAAATATTTTGCCCCTTTATTTTGAAAAATATAACCATCCAATATTGGCTCATTGGCCAAAACTATTACTGACAAAGTTAAGTTGTGCTGAACTGGAAAAGAAAAACGACCCCTCTGTTTCCTACAAAGAGTCAGGACCACTGCTGACAGCTGTTTTATGCTGATTTATGGTCGCTAAGAACTGGTCTTACGACGTGCTGACCAACCAAGTCGGAAATCAAATGTGTTAAGTTGTTCCGAACAGCTTCACTCAAAGACGGAGTTAAAAGCCAACCGTCACAGAGAGGGGAGGGGGAGAAGTGATATCATTTAAATACTAGGATAATGGTGCATATTTTAATAATAATGACAGCAGCGACATTACATGAACGTAGGTAACCAGCGTAACTTGGCTAAGTTGGCGAGTGTACATCCATGAGCATGCTAGCCACATGCTACAGCTAAGTGGTGCACTGCCAAAACGGTCTGGGTGGAACTCAAGCACTAAAATTGTTCCAAACATCGGAGTAAGTGGATTATTGAACTATTTTGACAGTAATTGTTTGGGTCTGGGAGCACGCCAAACCGAGGAAAGTCACATACTGAACCGAACATCCTGTACCGAATGGTTCAGGATGAATACATGAACCATTACACCCATACTGTCAACGTCAAGCATCAATGCAACAGCATGTCGATTTGTTTCAATACGAGCATGCACGGCTAACGTCCCGACATTAGTTAAAGATGGACTGCAGTAAACGCTCAAAAGTGTGGCTTCACTTTATTAAAGAAAACGACAAGGCAAAGTGCATGAGTGAAGCTAATTAGCTGTAAGTCAGGTTGCACATCAAATTTGACCAAACATTTAAGGCAGCACAGCGTAGATCTAAAAGAATGTTCAGTGTTTGATGTCTTGCGGTCTCCTAGCTTGCGTGTGTCATCAGCCAGCACTAGCACCTCGCTAGCACCTCCAGTAGAGCCAGGGATACCAAGCTGCGACACACTGTTGTCTTTGGCAAATGAAATACCACAGCATCCACAAGAAAATGTCTGTACTTACTGTGTACATATATGTTTATTGTATGTATTTACTTTGTGAATGTTGAGTTAAAAAGAATTTTAAATTTTAATGATGACATTAAAAGTAAACACTTAAAAGAAACAATATTTTTTGTTGTTATGTAAACATTTGACCTATTTTTTTTACCATTTTGGAATTGAAACTGATAATCGATAGGAACCCGAATCAATAAGCAGAATTGGAATCGATAATACTCAAACGATACCCAACCCTACAGATGCCTCACTCTCCAGTGCACATCTCTCATGGCTTCCTTCAGCAAAAGCCTCCACTTTCCTTCCACATATTTTCCATCATATCACAACAACAAATAACTGGCTATAATTCAAAGGCTCCTGGAATCAACCGGGCTTTGGCATCTGTTCAACTTCAGACAGGCACTGAGTCGTGACCAGCAAGCTGAGCAAGAGAGCGGACAGCTGACCGACAGGAAGGTAAAGCCCAGCAGAGAACTGTGGCTCTGACAGGATGATGACCTATTATCTTGGCTTAAACACACTGATCATGCTGCCATATTAAGCTGTAAAATACAGAGCTTGTGTTCCTTCTCCAAATGCAGATACGTACTGACACACATGTAAATTGTGTTCAGGTCAACAGCAGGATGTTTATTTTCCTTCTGTTTAAGCAGTTGCATGTCAGCATGTCAAATTACACTATCTGGTCAAGCTGATTGACACAGCTGCAACTTATCAACGTACCTAATATGATATAAACAGAACAAAGACCACCTCTGCTAAGATCTTAAAAATGTATATAAAACACCAAACTTTGGGGAAAGATACATATACTTTACTGTATCTAATACGTATAGATATTATTTTGGATGTCATCTAAAATGAGACAAGATGCAGCTAGATCTGAGCGGCGTTCCAGCTCAACAATTTCCTGAGGGACACTCTGGTTGGTCATTTATCAGGGAAAAAAAAGTTAAAACATTCACAAGCTCCCGCTTCTGAAATGTGAGGATTTGCTGCTTTTTCCATAAAAAAAAAAAAAAAAAGTTATCGTAAATTGAATACTTCGGGTTTTGTAATGCGAAGCAATCTGAAGATATCACCTTGGGCTCTGGGGAAGCTGTGATGGGCACTTTTTACTATTTGCTAGAGATTGATCAATAATGAATGCATTGCCCTCTGAGACTGTACATTGTTCAGTCTGATACGTCGTGATACGTTCATGTCTGTTGCGATACAATATCTCATATATACTTTTTTTTTTTTTCAAATTATTTGCCATATATTGTGATGAAACATAAGTCTCCCTCCTGCTGTATATTGCACATTGCAGAATTGCCTGTGCGATAATACCATCATTAGCCTGGGAAATATACCCTGTTGCAAACTTCCCGAACCTTGTTGCACAATCAGCTTTGAAAGCATTGATTCATTTACAAACAGAGAGTACACACTGACATTATGTTACTCCACCTCTTTGGAGCCCCAGAGAGAAGCAGTATGAACTCTTGTTTGGCTGACTGAGAGACAAGGCGCTGAGCACGATGGGGTGGGGGGTGTTGGGTGGGGACATACTGTACATCATGTATCCAGCCAACACACAGACAGACCTCATACCTGGCAGTGCAGTGAGTCAGCAGCACCACAGTTCTCTCTGCATGCCAACAACATATCCAACTGATACTCAAGACTATCTGCACGCAACACGGCTATAATAACCCCATTGGCGACTTATAAGTACATCAAGAACCAATTTAGATGCTGAATAACAGCAAACAAAGTAAAATAAATACGCAATCAATTTAAGAAATGCTGTTTACACGTACAAACTCCCAAATGCACAATTGTGGGGTCTCTTGTTTGTTTGGCCTTGAAGAGACAACAATAAACATGGCAATTCACATTTTCACCATTGGTAGAAGGGGAAGGACAAGGGGGTTGGCTGCCCGTGTGATCCTCTAGCTCTGTGGGGGCGAGTACAGTGGAAAATAGTCCCCACTGCTAATCCATGGCATGCTAATTACAGCTTTGATCCCTTAGGCGTGTGCATCACCATAGGTGGGAGGGAGGCAACATACTCTAGAGCCCAATAGAGTTAGATTTGTTTTGGTTTATAGCTGTCTCGGTAATCTCACAACTGCGGCGGACGTGTGACCAACAAACGACAATATTGTGCATTATTAATCAGCTCATACACTCGCACAAAGTTCACAAGAGTTGACCTCAGCTTCCAGTGAATCCAAGCTTAATCGTTTTACCCAGCACATGACCACGAGACTGCAGTATACTAATCAATAAATGAACTACACAATATGATTGTATACATTTTTAGAGCCTTCTGCTCATCACTTAACTGAATACGCTGCCCTTTTTTTTTTTTTTTTTTTTAAACTGAGCAATAGAAGAAACTCAGCTCCTGGAGACAGAGACACAGATTAAGTGGGTAAATGGACTTTCTGTCTAAAATAGACCGCAGCGCTGATGATAGCCTAGTCCCAAAACACATGGTGGCAGAGATAGAGCAAGGGAGGAGGAGGAAGAGAGAGGGGGATGATGATTGAGGATGAGCAGCAGATGGCATGGAATTATCTGGATCTTCAGCTCTACATCTTTGCCCATGATGCCGTTATTTGAGGGTTGGCTTATTTTTCATGACCAATAACACCCGAAGTGACATTTTATTCACGGATGTCCGTATTAAAATCAGCAGTGTGTCAACAATAAATGATCAACTAGAAAGCAACCTAGCAGAAGAAAGCTACCCTTAGCTCTAAAAAGCTGGTTTGGTAGAGATAAGGAGACTGAATGAATGCTGTTGTCGTTGTAAAGAGAGATGTTTTCTGGTAACTTTGTCCAACTTGTCAAGAGTATAGTTCATTCTGATTCATATTTTAAAACAGCTACCCGGCTGAAATATACCTGAGTGAAAAGCTTAAAAATCCTCCTCTAGGTTTACAAAGCACTTAATTAATCTGGCACTTAATTAATTCAGCAGCACGGCTCAGTGGTTAGCACTGAACCTGGGCTCAAACCCTGACCATCCCGGGCCCTTTCTGTGTGGAGTTTGCATGTTGTCCCCATGTTTGCGTGGGTTTCTGCCGGGTGCTCCGGTTTCCTCCCACCATCTGTATGTTAGGGTAATGATATGGATGTTAGGAGTTAATACTCATGTCTGTGCCCCTGACCAAGGCACTGGCAAAAAGAACTGGAGTTGGTCCCCGGACAGTGCACTGCAGCTGCCCACTGCTCCTAGTGTGTGTGTGTGTGTGTGTGTGTGTGTGTGTGTGTGTGTGTGTGTGTATAGGATGGGTCAAATGCCAGAAGATCAATTTCATTTCAATGTATGTGAGTACTGATAAATGTCAATAAAGAAATCTTAATCTTAATGGTCTGGCTCCACAGTGCATTTCAGACGTGCTGTCAAGTTTACAGTCCCAGCTGATCTCTCAGGTCACGAGGTGGAAATCTCCTCCATGTGCCTAGAACATTTTCAGAGTCTGGTGAGATGGCATCCAGCGTTTATGTACCTAAATAAAGGAACTGTCTACCTGCTTATCTTAGACTTACACTGTGTTCTTTTAAAAGCAAACTAAAGACCTTCCTTTTCAGTTAAGCATTTACTTAAACAAACACACTGGATTTGTACAGCATGTATGTTTGTATGTGTGTGTATATACAGTATGTGTATGCATGCATGGATGTCTCTGTTTATAGGCACATTTTTGCTGTTTTATTTTGTTTTCATGTAAAGTACTTTGAACTGCTTTTGTAAAAGATGGTGCTATACAAATAAAAAACTGAACTGAATTGAATTAATAAGCCATACTGATGCTCTTAAACTATCCATGCACTTTGCACTCTCACCCATGTGGACTGAGGCAACTATTGAACAAGTTATTTGCTCATACCAAACAAAACATGTATGCATACATATGTAGTGTTCATATTTAACAACCACGGTACTGATAATCACAGACATGACGATATGACAACTAACTACTACCCAGCCAGCCAAAAAACATGAGTCACAAACTGGCCACTAAGGTCAGATGGCAATATAGCAAAGACTTCAGCTCTACTGCTGTACAAGACGGTGATTATTTAACTTCTCTACACCAAAACTAACGTTACTTAACCGTTACTTAGTACTATATGAACATTTGTGGAGTTCAATTGTAAAGAACCCATTGGGAAAAAACTGTATATATATATATATATATTACAAGACGATATATGTGGCGGCTAACGCTGAGTCGCAACACAACCTAAGTTAAACCTGTCGTTTTAGGTTACCTACCGCTGTAGCAAGCTAACTCACCGTGTTATCTGGACGGTTAGTTGACTGCTAGCTGACGTATGTTACAGCACTGCCACGAAAGCTTGAGCCCACACGCCAGCAACGTTAGCTACCTTAGCTCGGCTTGCATGGCAGCTGCTGGTGGACATCCTCATCCTCCGTCGTGACCAGGCCGAGGCGGCTGTCTGAATCGGCTTCAACGCCTGAGCATCTGATGTGTTAAGTCCCCTCAACCAAAACACACTTAGCACTGGACGTTAGAGCCTCCTCACCGCGGGTGTCCATCAACACCACAGTGCTGATGAAAGTCAGCAGCAGCCCTTGACTGCGACTACCTGGAAAATCCGGAGTGGTTTTGCCAGCTATCAAATAACTAAATACTCACCCGGAGTGAAGCTTGTTGTGGCAATGTCACGCCGTGACTGTGTCGGGGAAGCACGGGGTGGTGTTTGCCCGGGAGCGGTCACCCAGGTCGAGTATCTTTCCTCCAAATGATCCCTGTTACTGAGAGCGGCGGCACCTCCGGATGATCTCTCCACACTGCAATGGTGCTGATGAGCCACAGCGCCACACGATTGGTCAGACTGAGCGGAACTCAAGTGCGCTTTGCTGAGCAGAAAGAGCAGAAAGCTGGGACGACCTGCAGGGGGAGCAGGACTGACACATTCAAGGCTGTCGGAAAACTCATGATCAGGAGAAGAGCTGCACATTTAGAGATAGATATAGTCGGTAACACTTTATTATAAGGGTACAGCTCATGTATGAGATTCCCAAAGTGTTCTTAAGTAACACAATGACAGAATGTATCACTATTTTGGCCATAGGTTTCATACACCTGTAATAAAACATCTAATAGCAAAAGTCTTATCAGATGGGGGTCTAATTTGTGTCAGTTTAGGGGTCCTTGACGTGAAATAGTTTGAAAACCACTGACTTAAGTAATTGATAAAATCAGAATATCATATACCATACCATATATTTTTTTCTTGCAACAATATAGCAGGAATGACTATTGGTGCTTTCACAAAATATTTACACTGAGATTTTTGATAAATAATCATTAGTAATGTGAATATAGTGACTAAGTGGGTAAAGGCAAATAATATAATATAACAGCTAGAACAGTCTAGTAAGTTTAGAAAATTACATCATTTTACTGTAATGTAGCCTTTAAAACCAGGAAAAGGCAACACTTATGCCATATCACGATATACTGAAATCTTATCTGAATGTTAATTCATACATTAATTGATATGCCAGCAAATTAGCTGAATTCCAGTTATAGTAAAGGGCATTTTATACCCATGCATTTGATCAGCCTCTATGAAGCTGCTGTTTTTTCCTATCAAAAGATGCAATCATCTACATGTTGCTGCATGACCTGATGCTATTTATACCACATTTGCAAGCTAGCAACACGAGACAGACATGATCAGCTTGAACAATGCTGCCACAGTAACTGTAGGTACAAAACTGTAATGTATGAAACTGTGAATTAACATTAATTAATTAACAATCGATTAAGTGTAAACTATTCACATAAAGTCATAGTGACTTGATCATTTGTTAATGGTAAACAACAGGAATTCATTATACATCCTGCATTATTTCATGCATCAAATCATCATGACTTATGCTTTAGTTGAGAATTGCTTAAGCATATTATTTGTACCCTTATTATAAAGTTTTACCATTTAGTCTTTATTATCCTGCAGGAAATTTGTTTTTCACAGCCTGTACATACACACAGAAACATACAGATAACCACACCTCACCGTACAGATATACATACAGATACATACATATAACATTCATCCCTGCCTGTATCCCAATACATATATGTGTATCACACACATACAGATAAGGCTGGCTCTATACAAGGTCAGTGAGGCGGTTTGTTTAGTGCTACTAGGGCAGAAGGGACAAAACTTCTGCCAAACAAGCTCTCCATTTCAGAGTTCTGTATCTACGGCCTGAAGGCAGTAGTGTGAAGTGTGGATTGAAGGGGGTGATCGCTGTTGTTCACTATTGTGAGTGCAAGGCATGTGACGGTTCTGTTGTTCGTGTCTGAGAGGTTGGGAGGGGATGATTCTGGAGGCAGATCCTGGTAAGTTTGTTTTTGTTGGAGATAGGAACAGTACATCAGGATGGGTTGGATTATGCTTTTGTAAACCTACCAATAATTTCACTGCAAAACTAGCTGGTATACAACAGCCAGGAAAAAAAACTTTGACATGCTATGTTGCAGTTTCAAGTGTTTTGACAAAGACTTTGTGTTATTTCTTTATTTAATTATCTTTACTACCACATGGGTCATCTTATGAACAGTTAATTCAGTCACTGTGCAATAACCCTGTAACACTATACCCACTGTACATACACATAATACATACTTAGTTTAAATTACAAAATGTGCAGTACATCTCATTCATTGCTGTATATTTGAACAGGCTGAATATACTGAACATAACCAACTACTATATGTATAAAAGTAACATGTCTTTTTTTTTTTAACATTTAATATTTATCTCAGCACTCCTTGCACTCTTCACTTCTTTGCAATGTTTGTATCCTGTTTATCTGATTGAAACCTAATATATTGTCTGCTGGAATGTAAAGATATTTTTCTTTAAGTATATTTATTTTTATTTATATACATGTACATATTTTTTTATTATAATTATTTTGTATACTGTTATACTGTGTATACTGTGGCCTTGCTGTTGTTTCAGTCTATTTCTATTTCTTCAGGTATACATGATCAGTGTCCCTACTAGAAGCTGTATGATAAGGTCTAAAGTTTTAAGGTCTAAAGGTCTAAGTTTTGTTAATGGTTAACAGGCTAAATGGTTTAAGTTTAATAGATAATGTAATAATGCTTTAAAAATACGTTATAATATAATAAGACAAACAAATATTAAGTTGCCAGGTTGTGAAAAATCCCTGGTTGGTGTTTATTCTTTCTATTTGGTAATAATGTAGTTATAAATGTTGGTAATTCATTTTTAAATGCTCCTGTGTTTCTTACTTTCTAAGAGTTTGAATCCATCAGGTTGTCAGTAGATGGGTTTTGGTCCATCTGCAGTCCTTCTCTAGAAATAAGTGGTCAGAGACCAATGAAGGGGAATTCATTTGGAGTTATTAAATTGCTTATAATTGGTCTACAAAGCATTAGAAAATGATTTATTAATAATTTGATAATAATTAATAAAGCAATAGCTTACAACGTATATTATTATATAATATATGTTTATATATATTTATAAGCAATACTTTAATAAAATAAAATATTAAAAGTGTGTGTGTGTGTGTGTGTGTGTGTGTGTGTGTGTGTGTGTGTGTGTGTGTGTGTGAGTGTGTGTGCGTGTGCGCGCGCGCGCGCGTGGAAACGCCTTTTCATTACATTACATCACGGACGGGGTTAAGTGTAGCACATCCGCCTCTGTTAGTTTCACTTTCACTTCCCATAACCGCCCACTCTAGAAATACCTAAAACGCCTCAAATTTTTTTTTTTATGGCTGAGCGTTTCTTCCCCTAGAAGTGGTGTCATCACTGTTTTTAATCTCAATTCCTCTTCAGATCGTCCGCGTCTGTGCTCAACTTTCGACGCTAAAAGATAGGCTCTCTCAGTAATCCTTTGTTTTTCCTTTAGGCCTAAATTACGTACTTTCATGATAGTTTAGCATACGGAACTCAAATCTAACGCAGTATTTAATCCGATCCGGTTTGTAGGCATACCGATCCACCGTGAAATATCCTTATTTGTCAATCATCATTAGGTCATCGTCTTCCTGCGTCCATGGCTCTTCAAGACAGACATCTGCTTCATGATATTAATCAAATAGCCGAGTCTCTTAGCAGCAGTGAACGCAGTTTGCTCCTCTACTTGTGTGAAAACTTGGACACGGACGACAGTGTGACTTTTCTGAAGGAAATATTGAGGTCTAAAGCGACGAGCTGTGAGGACGGTCGCCTGTTTCTGGCAGAGCTCGTATTGCAGTTGAGACGTTTTGATATCCTGAGGAAGGTGTTCAGAATCAGCAGGGACGAGGTGGAGAGGAGTCTGAAGTACAGGGAAGTTCTTCCAAGATTCAGGTGAGATATGCTTTAAGATATCTGATGAATGCTAAATATGTCTAACAAGCCAAGTTAACATACATGTGGCTCTTTTGAATGACCATTGTCTTCCTCACTGCAGAGTACTGATGGCTAATATAAGTGAGGATATGGCCAGTGAAGATCTGGACAGTGTGAAATTCTTGTTAGGTGGCACAGTCCCCCGAGAGAGGATGGACAAGGCAAAGGTGAAAGAATGACTGTACACTGGTTCCTGTGTGTGTGGGTGGAGGGGGGAGGGGGGGAATTGGTGTTGTCACTTGACCTCTTCCCGCCCCCCCCCCATAAAATGTCAAAACCTTTTTTTTTTCGTTTTGCATACCACAGACATGTTGCTTCTTTTACACTCTGAAAAGAAACCCCACTCTCTTGTGTGACAGAATTTCCTGGACATAATTACTGAACTAGAGAAGCTGGATAAAGTTTCATCTGAACAGGTGGACTTTGTAGAGGAATGCTTAAGAGACATCGGCAGGGTCGACCTAGCCAAAAAAGTAAATATGTACAAGACAACAGGTGAGTGTATTTCCCGTTTGCCTTTTAATACTGAATGACTCACTGAATGACTCAAATGTATACAGAATTAATTAATCACATGGAAGAAAATGCCCCATGAGAAAATGTGAAATGAAACTCATATGTGGGACTTGTGAGCTATTTATAATATTCATACTTACAGTAAAAGGAATTTCAAGTATGACATTTTTATATATTATTTAGATAGGAAAAATGTAGAGAAGTGAACTGATAAAGAAGAATAAAGTAGAATACCTGGCACAGGAAACATATGATTTGATCCCCACGAAGTACTGTAAATTCACATGTACATTGATCCTAAAGCATGCATGTTTAAAAAGTACAGTCAGCTCATTAACTAACTTATACTTTTATGAACAAATAACACAAACAGTATACAAAGTACCTAAAATTATTACTTATATTTGCTTGTATTTCTCTCTGTTTACACCTTTTCACAGCTGCAACATCAGAACAATGTTCGTGTCAACAGCGAAGGCTCAGAGTTCCTGTGAGTAAGACAGTGTATAAAAGATCATGCTTATTTTTTTTATATATTTTTTTTGTCTCATGAAATTAATACTTCTGAAAAACATCTGCTCTTTAGTTTCAGACCCCCACCACAAATAGTTCCCATTCTCCACAGCAAACAAGACTGGGACAGTCCCTCCACATTGGTACGGCATTAGCGAATTATAAAGGCCAAAGTGCTTAGCAGAGAAATGTCATAATAACCGTTTCAGGACAAGGGAACTGCTATTGGCAATTGTTATGTTATATTTACCTAGTAGAGTTGGAAAGCCCCTGCTCTATCAGTGCATTTCACTGTAGTGTTGACCTTCTTATCATCACTTTCATTTCAGCTACTGAAAACATACCAATGCCTGCATACAGAGAGCAGAACTATCAGGTAAAGTATGTGCTGATAACTTTCTTTGTTGTGTTTTTCAGCAGCAATTTAAGTGCATTAATGAAATGTTACTTCTTGCTCCTTTGTGTTGCAGAGTCCACTAGATGGGTACAAATTTAACACTGACCCCAGAGGAGTATGTGTTATCATAGACTGTGTTGGTAATGATGGAGGTGAGACACAAAACACTTTGTACCCACAGTCAGAATATACTACTGAATAATTATGTTTGCTTTGGATTAGAGCTGAAACAGCCAGTCGATTAATTGATGAGTCCACTGACAGAAAATTAATCTGCAGATATTTTCATAGTTGATTTATCATTTTATTCATTCATGAAGGAAAAAATATTCCCTGGTTCCAGCCTCTCATTTGTGAGGATTTGAAACTGTTCTTTGTCTCATTTAATAGTAAACTTGATATCTTTGAGGTTTTGGACTGTTGGTTGGGCAAAAGAGGACATTTTAAGCCACTTTTTTAGTAGCAGCCCTGGTATGATAATGTTTTATTTATTTATTTAGTGACTTTCCATCAGCGTAAAACTTATATGCATGGTTTCATCTTTCCTTACTCCCTCAGAGATGTTGGAAGATACATTTAAGACTCTTCACTTCAATGTGGTCCTCCACAAATTGCTGAGTGTGGATGACACTCTTTCAACTCTCAGAGGGATTTTTAGACAGAGAGAAAACCATGGAGGCGATGGCTTCGTCTGCTGCATCATTAGCCGCGGCACGGCCAGTCATCTCCTGGCTACAGACTCGTACGGCGCAGGTCTACATCTTGACATGGTCAGACGTCTTTTCAATGCGGATGCGTGCCCCATGCTGGCTGGCAAACCCAAACTCTTCTTCATCCAGAGGTACGGTGTCCCCGAGTTCCAGCCCTCTGCCAGGATGGAGCATCGGGATGAGGATCTGGAGACAGATGGCTGTAATTCAGTTCCTACAGATGCAGACGTGTTTTGGAGTCACTGCTGGACGGATGAACATCACCTGCAGCAAGCTTATCATCGCTCCATTTACCTGAAGGCTCTGACAGATGCCTTACACAAGGGCCAGAGGAGGTACAGGCAAACAACCAAAAGCATCATTTTTTGAGCTAAATTCATAAATTCATCATCTTATTCTTCTGGTTAGAATTGTACAGTTTCCATGTGAGTTATATTTAGTTTATTATGTACAGGACTAAACTATTGTTTGTGTTCCGACAGGAAAACATCTCTTTTCCATGTTCATACCGAGGTGAATGGGGCTGTCTATGAACATAACCGCAGGAATCCTGGAGAGGAATACCACATCGAACTGAAACATACTCTAAGGAAAGAGCTTTACTTACAATAGAGGATTTATTACCATCACTTTCACCAAACCCTCAATACTGTCAATCAGATCTATTCATAGCCTACCCCTTGCCAGAGAAGAACCTGTTGTTGTTTTTTTTTTTACTGTGTCTACTATGACACCTACTGGTTGTATAAACTCAAAACACTTAAATTTATTTTCACAGATGAAGGAGCAAAACTTAAGTAAGTACTTGTTATGAAGTGTACTTATTTAATGTTTGGATATTGTCACTAAATATGTATTTGTAATTTGTACATTTTTAATAGTTCGATAACCAATACAAACAATATGCGCACAAAACAAAACAACAATAACAGTAAGTAGTTAAAAACAACCCAAGACAAAGATTTTAGCTCAATAAAAAGCATAATTGAAACCTGTTATTTTACATTTAAATTATATTGTATGTAACTTGTCTTTTGAAGCATTAATGTGAATAGCCTTTTTCTTGCCATACACAGTGCAGCTAAAGCAGGTATGGAGACATAGTCCATGCTTGTAAAGTTTTCATTGTCAGTATTACTGTTTTTTAACCCTGTGTTGAAATATGAAAAGAATTTGTGATGATGAAGACTGTTATAAACACTATATATGATATTTATCTATCTATCTACCTATCTGTCTATTTACAACAACTTTTAAATTTGTAATTTTTATTTGATTTTTAATTCAGATTTTTTCACTCTGATTTTTGCATCTTATAGTTTTTGTCTTTTTTATAAAGCACTCTGTAACTTGTTTTTGAAAAGCGACATGTAAATAAACACAACTTTTTATATTAATATTAACATATATGAGATGCCAGTTTCCAAAATAGCAATTAATTCTAGGCACTGCTATATTATTACATTTAAAGGGTACTGACAAAATTTAAGATTTAAGTGTAAATTTAACAAAGAGCAGCTATTTTTTATGATTTAAAACAAACTTAACAATATAGTCAAACAATTTGTACCTCAAGTAATTTGAAAGCTACTTAATGTATTTATGCATTTCAGTGTCTTTAGACTTTTGTGTTTGCCGTGGATTTTTTTCCCTTTAAATGTTTGTTATTCTACTGTTTATGTTTGCTACACCACAATAAAGTTAATATATACTGTATCTAAATAATGACTAATAAAATATGTGTGACATTATGCTCAGTGTCAGTAGTATCATTCCACCTTTTGTAAAGCCACAACTAATACAAGTAGAATAATTTCCTAAACTTGTAAGTATTTGTTTACACTTTTGTCTTTACAAAATGGAGTTATGATTGTAACTGAGCTTCAGTAAGCAGGATCAAACCTCCAATGAGATGATCTGCTCCCATTTGTTCTTTGCTTTATGGAACCCTCCTCTTCATCTCTGTCTGTTTACCTGTGTCTTCAGGTTATCATGGTATCAAGCCACAACCCAACCAAACTACAGCCAAGTTTTAGAAACTTCATCGGTCACTGCCCCATGAATGAAAAAAAAAAAATCCATGACATGCATGTTACATAAGACAATTTGGCTGCATTTAATAGTGAGTTAAAATTTTATTCTCATCACTTTATGTGAAGCACTTTGACATTGCTCTTAAAATTATTTACAGTTTTTCGCAGTCACTTTGGTACATTTCTCAGATGAGAATTGAAATTCTCAAAACTACTTGCTCAACTTCCACATCATCTAGTCACTTGTGCACATCATAAAAGCAATTTCTTATTCTTTTGAACAAATTGCAAATGATGATGTACAAATGTCTGCTGTTTCCTACATTATTAATTGCTTATATCATGTTCACAATGTATTGTACTGGTTCTCTGTTGAATAGTCTTACCCCCCAAAACATCTAGGCATTAGTTCATTGTATAAGTCATCACATGCAAAATGGTTGAACCAGTTATCATAATCTGTCAAGCATATTTTCTACGCATTTCTATTTCTATTTTGTAAATGTGTCCTGAATTGATGAATTGCTCTCAGGTGAATCTTGACTTTCACTAATGAAGGGGAATGTGTGAAATGTTAGATCAACCAGGGATCAACCAGTTCTCTGAAATAGCTCAGAGGTGTGTCTCATGTACCCTTAATTGGCAAACATAAATAGACAGAGCACAACACAGTCTTACTGAAGAAGAGGAGTGAGGCTGCATGGAAAAGGGCAGGGAGGTGAAACAGAGGAAGAGGTAGAAGAGGCCAAGGACATAGTCAAGTTCCCGAAGAAATAATGGCCACAATTGTGGTCCATGTTCTCAATCATGGCCTTACAGTGGCCGCGGCCGGTTCAAGGGTGCAGCCAAATGCTGGGAGAACAACTGTGTCCTCGATCATTCAAATATTTCGTAGACAGAACAGGTAAATAATCCAACAATGTGCACTGTACTATAATACTGTGTACTTACTGTAGTGCTTCATATTACAGCATTTCACTTGCTTTTTATAGTATACAGTAAATATGCTTTATACAGATACATACTGTAAGATGCTCTGCTCTATGTACACACTATGTATGTATATTCTTCAAAGTTTTATTTTTATTCTTCCGTGGGTTTTTCAATTGCTAACTACTTCTGCATACTTTCAGCTACATAAACAATTCAAATATCAAAATGTTCAGCTCTTTAAGGACATTTATGATATGATTTTTCTTCTTTCTAGCATTTTCAAGATATTTTATATACATTTTTAAAATATTAAAAAATATAATGGAAAGTCTATGGGAGGAATGTTTGAAAGCTGATATCTCAAAAACTAAAATTGCTAAAGTATTCATCCTTCATGGAAAGCTGTCGCATGTGGAAATGCTTAATGCATTAAAAAAATCGTACCTATAGCACCACCATGTGGTCAGTTATTACGTGTTTAACGTTTTTGGCTAATAATTCATTAGCCTGGCAAAACGACAGTGTGTTCCTTGGATGAAGTTGATCCGACTGACATAGGCCACGCCCATTTGTGCTTGGAAAATTTTTCACCATTTTGGATTTTTTGCAAAACACATGTTTTGTGTCTTTTGGCACATATTTCATCTAATCTTCACCAAACTTGGTACATACTATATTTAGATGACCCCAAACAAAACTTATGAGTTCGTTTTTGAGCATCACTTACTGTGTGTCTGTAATTGGTAACCAGACTTCTTAAGGCATGGCCTGATGCACTGACCGGCCTATAACTCTTCAATGCTAAACTCAGTTGCAACCAAATATGGGAATGTTGTACATACAGCCACATTGCACAAGTCTGTACCCTTTGATACAATTATACCCACAGGGGGCACTACTGCAATATTATAACATGACATTTCTACAATTCTGTTGTCTTTAATAAAATTAAACTTGGTACACAAGTTCTCCATAAGAATATGCAGGACATATTGAAGCATGGAAACAATAGTCTTGTAGTCATTAGTAAAACACTACCATTCCACTATTAAATGCCATATCTCTTTAATGTAATATTCCATATTAACCAAATTCAGCAAAGTTGTACAGGTGGGGATGCTGAACAAGTTTATAGCATTTGATACAATTTCACCTGTAGGTGGCGCTAAAAGATTTTTAAAAATTGCTTCAGATTTCTGCATTTTCAGCGATGCTTTGCGATGTATTCCAGCTGTCGGCATTCATACGCATTTTCCGCAGGAAATGCATTTTCTAGTTCTTGTTGGTTATCCTACAGTTGGTTTGAGCGTCACTGTGCAGAATGATGTATGTGCAGAGTTTGACAGTGGAAGGCTGTTTTCACATTTGCCTGCCGAAGATGGAAAGTTTCTCTGTGCTCACTGAAAATCCAATTTTAAGGGGTGGGCTCGAGCAGGATTTGTGACATCACAACTAGTTTGGAGCCAATCGTGGTCAAACGTACAACTTATAAAAGTGTGACGTGGAAACCTGAAGCCTCCAGTACACATACATTAAGAATGGACTTTACAGTGAAGTAGGAGACATCTTGAGTCCAATAGTTAAACTTCTGAAATGAAAAATATTTGCATATGTATAGATTCTGTTACTTTTAATGAGAGAGAAGGGAGTATATGCCATTTTAAGAATTTTAATTGGTAATTATACTTTTTTGTGTGCAAAAAACATATCAGACACACATTACTGTTCCAAGCAGAGTATTTTTACATGCCTTAATACACGTCTGGAGGGGATCTTCGAGCTTACCTCAAACCTGACATGCTTCATTATAGCAGTAGTATTTTTATTAGGAGTTTCATGTACTATCTCTCCACAGTGGTAAGAATTTTGTGCTTCTGGCGTGCTATTTGCCTGTGGCATAGGCCAGTTTGTTTAGCCTACTATCCTGCACAATCTTCCTAACATACATTTTGAAACCATACCAATATCTGGCAAAGTTAAGTTCAGCTTTGGATGTAAAACCCAAAAATACCAAAAGCAAAATACATAAGCATAATACATGACTGAATAAATAAATACATATCTCAAAAACACAGCAGTATTTCCCAGTTCAAACAACAGTCACAGTAAATGCTGTGCAGCACTGTGGTTGTGACAGCAGGAGGCAGACAAGTTATATATATGTACAACAACAGCGTGCAGCACAGAAGCGCGTGCACAGACACACAGGAGCAGGCCCCATGAACGCGCACGGCCGAAGCTGCTGTTGCTATGATGCAATGGCGACTGCGCCGTGGGAAGCGAGCGATGAGTTGAATGAGTTCCCTCCACAGTTAAAGTGAAGCAGCCGCCGTCATTCAGGACACAGTCAGTGCCGTGGGACAGACAGCTGGCACGGAGACAGTGGCAGGGGCCTGCCCTACCACATTTCATGGACACACACAGCCAGGTGTGTCTGCTAGCCTCGGAGCTAGCCGTGTCATGACGGTTGGAGAGATTTCTCACACATCTGTACGCCGTTGCAGCGAGAAGCACCAACACCCTATTTGGCCCCCCTTAGCCGAAGCGAAGTGAGGAGGGGTTGTTATCTTTTATTTTTTCGTGTTTGGTTGTATTGTCCTTCTTACCGACAACCCAGTGGACCCATTTGCGCTTTTTACTGGATCGCAATGGCTGAGAGAACCTCAACCGGGTTGCTAACGATGATGTTGGAGCCCACGCCGGCTGTCGCTATGACTCTGCCGGCGGAGGTCCGGGAGAAGCTGGCGGAGCTGGAGCTGGAGCTCTCCGAGGGTAAGTTGATAACGCTGTACAAAACTACCGCTCTGTGTGTCTCCAGCAGGCTGTTTGTCCTGGAGGGGTGCTTTAAACACGGGTCATCATGTGTATGACAGCTATATGAACCACCGCCCTTTATCTTGGCTTTATGGTTCATGTTTAAAAAAAAAAAACATGCCAGCATCACCGAGTATCAGTCATTCAAAGCTGAACTTCTTGCTGTAGTTTTCTCCTCGTCATGGCTAATAAACTACTGCACCACGGGGACTCTCTAAACTACACTAGACGTGACTGGTTAACATGTAGTTTCACGTTTAAAGAAGGCAGGCTGTTGTATTGTCCTGAAGTTTTACATCCCACTCATCCAGGCTCCAAATACCATATTTGATTAGATGGCTATCTGCCTCAACGTCAACAGCTGAGCTGACACACCCATGCTGCTGCTATGTGCCTCTGTTTTTTTTTCATAACCAAAGGGTCAGTTCTTTTTGAAGTTCATAAAAAAAAGGAAAGTTAAGACCTTAAATCAATCCACAGTATGTTTTTCATTAACTTCAATATATGGTATACGAGTATTAATACAAATGACTGCTCTCATCTTACCTAACTAGAAGCCAGCTGTTAAATGGATTCTGACTGGAAAAGCATTCACTCCAGTAAAGAGTTGTTACTGGTGGCCTCTAAGGAGTCTCGAGAAGGCATCAGATTTAGAGGCTATTACATTGCTGTCTTATTGAGCCATGAAATTGGAGGATCATTAGCAAAAGCTGAAACTGTGAAAAATCTCCTTCTGCTGCTTAACAAAGGTTCAGGTTTTTAAGTTAAGCTGTAGATGCACAATTTGGCTGGTATTGCTAATCTGTACACGTGTATGTGCGCATGCATGTGTGTACAGTAGGTGCACATTTGTTTAAATCCAAGTTGCCTGTATCCCCTGTTTAACCCTCCACTTATTCTTTGTAAACTATAGTGCAAAGAGAGCCTTTGAACATGATGACTAATCTTAAATTTATAATCTTCAAAATGTTCCTTTTTGACAGAACTACATGTTTTTGATGGCCTATAAAACCCAAAGTCAACCTAAAGCTTACCTCTATGATTGACACTTGTTCCGTAAGAAAAGGTCTATTCTATATAAAATGACTTCCTTAACCTCCTTTACTGTCTACTTACCTGCTGACAGCATGTACCTGTGCAAAGTCCTGTGCAATAAGAAAGCAATGTGTCTTCATTGATATGGTTTATTATGCTGCCTACTCACTCGCCTTAATATTTTGTCTAAAGGACAAATGTTACTGTCCCCAATCAGGATGTAACAATTATGTAGCCGAATGTGCTAAAGCCCACTCAATAGAGTTTAGCTTCTCTGGATCTCCATCTAAAAATAACACGTGGAATTACCCATATTTATGCCACCTGTCAACTGAAACCTGCATGATTTGTCCATTTGGTGTTAGAGGGACTTAAGATTAAGCACAGTAGTAAATAAAGTTGCCGTCATCCTCCTCCTTGAGTTGAAATCCCTCACTCATTCACTGTAAGTAATGAAGAGGGTGCTTGTTTTTTTCACAAAGCTTTTCTTTTGTTTTCTGATAGTTCAATGAGACTCATTGTTTATTTGAGCAGTTGTCACGTGGTAAAATTAGCTTAGCTGTGGTAAAGGCATACTAATGAATGAAATTCATTATTAAGTCTTATTAGATTTGGGATTTGACCCTAGTTTGTGACCAACTTTGGAGGAAACTCTACAAGCCAATAAGTGATTAAAAACAATAGAAATCTCACTGACCCAGGTTAGATTCTGCACTGAGCCACCTTTCCATCAGTGCTCCATGTTAGCTGTGTGCAGTGGCACCATACTAGGGTTAGGAATAGACCCAAGGTGCACGCTTTGATAAGCACATTAACTGCCACAGAGGCCCCTAATGGGATAGACATGTTTTCAGTAGTGGCTACCAAACCAATCTATATCTGTCCAGTTTCCTCTTCCTGCTCTCCACATGTCACATCCTGCCATGTTGGAGCTCTGATAGCAATATCTCCCTGACTCCTTTGCTTTCTGCTTCTCTTTCCAGCTTTTCTTCTAGCTGTCTTCTCTCTCCCACTGTCTCTCTCTTTCTCTGCCTCTCTCCATGAGTCCCCACCTCCATATTTCCTCTGTTTTCTGTAAGATCAAAGAAGAGGGTGTCATTCTTTAACAGTTAAAAAGGAATCTGCATCTTTTTTTTTTTTCACTCTCAAATCCTATTCCTGTATGCTACTGTGAACTCTTCACCTCATAATGATGCCCTTCGTTAGCCTCCTCCTTGCATCCTGTCTCGGGATAGAATAGACGACTGGCTTTATTGGAAGGAGATGAGAGCCTGAAAATCCTGCAGGTTTCCTATCCTTGTCGATGAGGATTTAACATTAGACATGTCTGTGCCCCACGGAGAGAGATACACCTTAGTTTTTAGTATGCGTGAGTGGAAATGCTGTATTATTCATGAAGTGGAATAAATGTGTCATGTATGTTTTCCTAAGCAGTTTAGCAGCAGCAGGCATCGGAATAACATGAGTCTGAGACAATCCAGCAGCTCAGCTAGATAATCCAGCATCGGCAGTTTAGGCCTACTGATGTGTGAAATAAACAATCTGTGCACTCTTATTGCAGTTATGATAAATAGTGTGTCCTCTAGAGAGGCATTTACTTTCAATTTCTCTTGCTCTGTTGTATTTTTAGTGACCATGTGTCCTAAAATGTTTAGACTTACTTAAATCTACCGTCCTTGTTCTGTCTTTGATTGTGTCTTTATCTGCGGCTTGTCACATCCTCTGTGTAGACTCGGGCCCTGTCTCCTGTGGAAAACAAACTCCTAGCAGCTGATAGAGCTGTTCCAGATTTCAGAGACCCTTAAAACTTGGTTTCAAATCTTACATATTTCTCTATAATATTGAAAATTTATGACTACAAGAGCAACAATCAAAGTTCAGAAACATAAGCAAACAATGCCACAAATGTCATCAGATTTTGACTCACATGTTGTGAACTTGGGATTGGTGCATGGAGGTACGTGACATTACCTTTATCCCGCTTCAAAGCAGGGAAAAGAGCATAGACAAAACAGTACAAAAATAAATTTCTCATGCCACTCTGGCTTATCCCAATAATGCTGGCAGAATTAAATCTCCTGCCATCAAATTCTGCACGTCATAGTTATTGGAAAGGACCTGTGTTTTTTCTCAGCTGACCTGGATGCAGAGGAGTGGTCAGAAGATGGGGCGTAAAGGAGGGCAAGAAGACGGATGATCCCCATTATCTCCTGCAGGGAGGAGAAGGGGGAGAGACGTGTCTGCTGAGTAATTCATAGGCTCACTCTATCATTCCTTAGTTTTCTTCCCTCCTTCTCTGTTTGCTCTCTAAACCCTCTGATTACAAAGTCATTTTTAGTCCAGTACTGGTGTTTGCTGGGAAACTGCCAAACCCCTGGTTGGTCATTGTGCTTGTTTTGCTTGCTCCCATTCGGCAAACGTTTACAGAGGAACATTTAAGTACTGAGTTTTAAGTGCTGCCCGACTTGTTAATGGATGTTCGTATTCATTGAGAAAAACGGTTGTAGCAGGTTTTAGGTATTTGGAAGAAGATCCAGCAGCAAAAATGTGGCTACTATGTTTTTAAATGTTTCTGCAAATACATAATGACAATGTTAATTATTCATTACAGATTATCTGGTCACATTAATGATAGGCACTATTTTCATTTGCTCTTGTCCATATACATGTCATGGTATCTGCTGCTGCAATGACCCAATTTCCTCATGGAGATCATTCATATTTCACCTTATCTAATCACTTAGATAAGGTGAAACTTTAGTTAGTGTAGGCTTGTAGGGACCGGGCAGAGTGCTATCAAGTGGTGACTGTAATAATGATGGTGATGATTAAACTTACAGATGCTCGTCAACCTCTGGCACAGACTTTATGGTGTAATGATCAGTGATGTGTATCTTATGGCTGTTAATGGATATAACCCCACAGTGACTCAACATCATTCTCTCACATAGTTGAAAGTTCACACAAGCTTTGAAGTAGGGCAGCACAGTTAATTGTTGTTTAATCATAATTTAAATCTCATTGTTATTCTGCTGCATTTGCATGAGCAGGCAGAACTGCTGCATCAAAACAAGCCCTCTTAATTTCTCCACAAACTGCGAAGGCAAGACTGCATTACGCCATGCAGTTAATTAAGAGTGTACAGACAGAGAGGTCAGAAACAAAGACAAATCTAATGTGTGTGTGTGTGTGTGTGTGTGTGTGTGAGTGTGTGAGAGTGTGAGAGTGTGTGTGTCTATGTGTGACAGAGAGAGAGAGAAAACAAGAACAAAATGAGTCAGAAAAAGTAGTAAGTTGCAATTTCACATGACGATAACATTCAAGAGAATGTACTCTGCGACTTTGAGACTTCATACAACCACCACAAAATACCATGGAAAATCCCTACTCTGTGACCACAAAGACAAGCATCTCACAATCGCTATACTGTACAGGGTTCAACGTTAATGTTTTTTTTCACATTGCCCGAAGTCAGTTTTTATTTATGAGCAGTTATGAAATAACAATAAAGACTAAAGTTAATTGTCACGTTTAATCTTTATTTAAGTAAATGAAACAGAACAAGGACACAGAGTGTCATAGATGCGAAGCAACAAACATTCTTGCATATCGAAATTGGTATGACCCGTCCCCTATATTTCACTGAACAGTAAAGTCTTTGATCCGCTGAGTTTCTTTCAAATAATGGAATAGCCTCCCTAACCCGATGGCAAATACATTTTTTATACTAATTTCTTCCACTCCAAGCGTCCTGATTTCCCTCTTTAATGTTTCTCATTCTCAAGAGTATTTATGAAGTGAAAAATGCTCCATTGATTCCTCTATTTGACAGTGCTCACATAATCCTGAGGGATGTTTGTTTCACGCATAACACTATTAGACTACTCAATTCTTGATTGGCCAACGGCGCACGCTTATATTCTCCGATACGTTCAAGGCGAGGGGGTTATGCTGTGTGCCAGAGAACGACAACATAATTTTTTATTTTTTTTTTACCACTTGCCCAATCAGGCAAGAGAGTTGCTAGATTTACTAGCCCAACGTGGCACTTTACTTGCACCGGGCAATCGGTAGAGCCTTATTGTTGAACCATGCTGTACATCATCAGACTGGACTGACTGATTACAGATGCGATATTTTCATAAAAATGTTTCCCTAAGACTTGTGAGAGACAACCATAATCTCAATTCTGAATGAGGTAATTGTCACTTTTATTTTGTCTGCGGTGCAGGCATACTTTAAAGGGATAGTTTGGGTTTTTTTTTTTTTTTAAAAATATCAGCTAGTATGAGTTTCTTATTGATTGTGGTTCACAGAAGATTCACAGGTATGATGACCTGAGGCTACAAGCTTGACCCGGCTTGCTGCTGATCATTCTTGCCTTACAAGTTACTAGGTGTCCAAGAGTTTTACGGCTACAGGAGCATCAGCAAATCCAAACTTGTTAAAACCCCATCCTACAATATGTAGAACTAATTCCAATATCCATTTTGTTTCTTCTACCATTACACTAAATCTGTAGTCCCAATATCCCAAAATGGATGGGCGTTAATGGTAAAAAACCTTAAAATTTTTGTGCAATGTATGATTTTCATGCAACAGAAGCACTGTCCAATAACCCATCATTGGTGGCCAGTAGTTTTACAAAACCTCTTTTTGGAAACTATGAGTGTACAGGAAACCCCAGTGAGTTGGCCCACAATGTTAGTCAAGGAAAGACCACTCAATGCGGGAAAAGACTGCTCGTTGGTCCTGACTCATTCCTTTTCTGTGGCCACTTGCTTCTACCACCAACTCATGAAGAAAGAACTTCCACGAGGCTTAACCAGTGAGTTCAGCCTATTGTTAAGCAAAACCAAACATTTGATGAATGTACTGTGGAAATGCATGCTACATTGAGAGCTTTGAGAACATGTAGGATTTAGGATGATTATTACTGAAGGGACTTTGTACATGTGGCTGCTGGTTAGTCCTGTAATAGGATCCAAAAGAGAAGAATGTTGAGCCTTGGAGTGAACTTGCTGCTCCTAAGTCCATTTGGGAGATAAAGAGGGAGCTATGCTGTGTCCCTGCCATAGTGGTGGATAGAACGTGGAGGGTCATACATATTTCAAGGGTGTGCCTCAGAACAGAGTAGAGCTTCAGATTCTTGTGCTGCGCTCATATGCTTCTGCCTGCGTATGCGAGTCCGTGCACATGGAAGTGAGCGGACGTCTGGTTGTCAGTCCACTTATTTTTGTTTCTGTCTCTATTTGCTTTGTGTCCATTTATAAAGTGCGAACCACAGTGTTTTGTTTCATTTTTAATCCAACAAATATCCAGAGTGCCAGTTATTGTCCTGGCGGTTCCACTGTGTTGCTCTCTACTGTTGTTTTCTTTACAGTACTCTTCAGCATCCTGTCTCTGTCTTTACAGGAGGCATGAATGTTTAATGAATGTTTGCAGTGTGGGGACGTAATATTTAGAAATATGTCTTTTCTTCCTTTGTTTAAGTGTGAATGAGTCTAAAGAGTAAGATTTCTGTCAGTTTTTGGTCTCCCTGTGACTTATAATGTTAGAATTGCTCATTTAGGTTTTGTTGTCATGATGACTGCAACTAGGGGGTATTTAATTGATGTATTGTTTTTTAATTAACTAATGATGCTGTTTTTAAAATGTAAAAAAAATGGCACATGCCAACAAACACATTTTAAGTGACTTAAAGGATCTGTTGATTATCAAAATAGTAACCGTTTAAGTTTCTGTCAGTCAACTAATTATTTAAATGAACAACAACACTGTTGAAATAAAAACTGTCTCAGATTCTCTGCTACTTTGCACAGCTTTCGGCTCACAAGGATTTGAGAGTTTGTTCTGAAACTTGAGATGCACCAACGTTTTTTCCCCTCTCTGCACGCATGCATGCAAGTTGCAAATATGCCAACAAGACATTTCATTCTCTTTCATTTCATTTAACCATGAAGTGACACTCAGTTTTTGGTGTTATTTCAGCAGTGTCTCATATAATGTTATTGCTGTGGTTACAGGTGATGGCACAAATCGGTGCACGATTTGATTACACTGCCGCACTTAAACACCTACAGCAGCTTTTTCCAATATACTGTGTAAGAAAAACAAAACTAGTGGCAGTGAAGGTTGATCAACATGCAGTGATATGTAACTGATGTTATAACTCCGGTCAGACATAGACTCCTGTTAACTGTCCAAGTCAGGAAGCTATAAAAAAAAATATTTATCGTAAAAAGTCTGCTTCATTCGTTCCAGTATTATTCGGATTTCACAGAAACGCAGGCTGAGCTGCCTTAATTTTTCAGTCATCAACAGTTGCAGCAAAAACACACTCGATGTAAAAGTGCTGCCACTGAAAATTTATGCCGGCTTAATGGGTAGCTAACAACCTCTCAGAGTGGTTCATGAATGTACAGTATATGAAAAATAAATGAACAGAGAGAATTACGAGCCACATTTTGTTACGTTGAGTAGAATTGCCAATTCAATATTGCTGCGAGCTACATTTAGTTTAAAGCTCCTATCAAGCTCCTATGACTGTGGTCAGCATGCGATGCGTGTGTTTTCTCCTGCGAGTTTCTGATGAGAATGTTGATAGTGAAGACAAGCATCAGGAACAGAAGAAAGGCTCAGTTATCTTCTCCTTTCCAGGAACACACATCTAACAAAGCCATCTTCACCACAAACCTTCTGCTCGCCACAAACACCGTTCTCTATCACAGTGAATAAAATGTAAACACTGCAAAAGCATAGCAGTTGTCTACTTTATGGTGGTTGTGCATTCTGTATCCTTACATTGAGAACTACTGGCAACGTGATCACCTCCTTTATAAGCTTCTCTGTATTATTCTCTTGTATCCTGCAGATGTGTTCATTTACCTTCTTACAGTAAATCAGATTACTGTACACAACCAAGAAGTCCCACAGTGACTTGGCCCTTTTCTCAAAACAACAGTAGAAAGATGGTGCCAGCTTCCAGCCAGGCCACCATCCTCTCCATCCTGCCGCTGTGACAACACAGAGCTCTGTGGTTTGCCAGAAGGTGTGTCTGCTAACGCTCCTTGTGGAAAAAATGTAAATGATTAAAAGGTATGTGCACCACTTTGCACAACCTAATAAGTAACTCATCAGGTTGTCATCGGCGCTAGCTACTGCGCCTCTGGTACTTGTGGTAACACTGTATGTGTTCTTGCTGCGAGAGAGACGGCAAGTGCAGCGGTGCAGACAGCAGGGCGGCGCAGCGGGCACTGGTGCCAGGGAGATCTGCTGACCAAACTAGCCGCATGCCCCACTTCAAAGACACATTATTAAAATCACTGTACCCCTTGCACCTCACTCTGCTGCCCAGCAAAGCTTTTGTTCAGCTATCTGGTGTGAACTCTCTGCCTGTCCGTTTTCCTACCTGTGTGTATCTTTGATTCCTTACCCCTCCTGTGACCATCTGGTGTAGACAGAGGCTTTGCATGAGCCAGCACCACACCTCAATCTGGCCTCTCTCTGGTCCAATATCGCAGTAACAGTGAAAATCACACACAGAATCCACTTCAGATAGCTGACTTCTCACTGAATGTTCTGAATTACGCTTGCAAAAATAGAGCATTTTTTCCATTATTCTTTTTTTTTTTTTTTCTCTGTGTTCCCAGTGTTTGTATTGCAGTGTTTTCAAGGTGCAGAGTGAATTGCTTGCAGAGGATAGAGGGCTGCTGCTAGGCTGAGGTCACTGAGCTATGCAAAGAGCCTTTATACTCAAGGTGAAAACAACTACTGCCTGTACTGAAAATGAAAATTCATCATTGGTTCTCCCACTACATCTCTCTATTGCATTTTATTTTCCTATCTTATTTTTTCTCTCTTAATATTCGGTTTCTATAGGCAGATACACAATACACAATGGCAAACATCAGAGCAATAGTGTCCAGCATAACATTTTCTTCCACACTGGCCCACTTGGCCAGTAGATCAGAGTTTTACTGGCCCCTTGTATATTTTCAATGGCACGGAAGCCAAAAAATGAAAATAACTCTTTTCGTTTCTTTTAGATTTGGTTGTTTTCTTTCAGTTATGGATATGTAATGTTGATATATTCCACAAAAATGCAAAATATAAACTTAGGCACATATTAGATCAGTAAATGAATGATTTATAAACGTAGGTTTCTCATATTTTGTGTTAAGCCAGAGAGAATGGAATACATATGGAGAAGAGGACAGAATTTATGATAACATTTCAGCGAGTATAGATAACCTTGACTGATAAACTCTTGTGTCAAGGACTGAGCGATGCTGAGCTGATCTGCAGAATTGTATTTGTTAAGTTAGAACAGTGAGAGAAAGAACATAATGGCATTTGTTTGTGTGCGCGTGTTCACGCCGAGCTCCTTCTGTCTGCTTCCGTGAGCCAACTGTCCACTACAGACATGGAGCTGAACTGTAATGAATGAATGAAAATAAGAAATGCGGAGGAGGAAAATGAAACAGAAACTAAGAGCATCTGTCTTAAATCATCTGTTGAGTGTTTGATGCTTATTTATTTGTGCTTTAGAACATGACCGCTGTGAAACAATCAGAAAATAATGTTTTATTTCTCTCATTAACTGCTTTGTTCTCGCTACCGCCGCTCCCTCTCCTTGCTTGACCACCACTGCTCTTGCGCTTTTTCTCTCGTCTTTTTTAAAATGAGTC
The DNA here is from genome assembly GCF_914725855.1 of Thunnus albacares. Taxonomy (NCBI): domain Eukaryota; kingdom Metazoa; phylum Chordata; class Actinopteri; order Scombriformes; family Scombridae; genus Thunnus; species Thunnus albacares. Next base: position 18,008,013 of record NC_058116.1, read on the forward strand.
GAGTTGTGTTGGCCAGTCACTGGGCCAATCACCTTGCCCTGCATAAACTTTTACTGGCTCTGGGCAATCATGCTGGCAGTTGTGTTGGACCCTGGAGCAACACTGACAACATACTCATATGCCCTTTCACACATAAATGATGTAGCATTCATGGAACAAGTTGCCTTGACTGTTTTAGTAAAGGCAGGAGCTTCTGTTCAGCTGCATCATCATCATCTTCTGATTAATTCAATGTGAAATATTGTAAGAAAAACAGTGTCATATGTCAGATCTGGTGCTGTGCATGCCTGTAGTGTTAATGTGAAATATTTTATTTACAAAATAATAAATGGTGGTACCTAAGTGATAACATCACAACATCCAGAACTTGAAATGTTTTTACTTTGCTGTATTGAAGGGTGAATGAACTGAGAAATTTGTGTTACTTTTGCCCGAGGGAAGTATGAGACCATTGTGTTCGATTTGGAATGAAACAGTGGTCGTAATGAAGAATGGGAAAGCGAAACGCTACCATGACACCAAACATGCTTGTTTTGAACAAAACTATCCCAGAAACATGACGGTAAGAACCACAAAACTGAACCAATTAAAGTCGTGATATCAAGACTGCAGTGAATGAACACTTACACCAGTGTCTCCGTCTGGCCATCACACTTTTTATGCTCAAGTTTAAGAACTTGATTACACACCAAAGGTGTCACGTCCCCCATTAATACAGAAATGCTGTTCATGCACAGAGTTCTGGAGTTTTTGTACTGAAATATTATCATGTAACGTGCCCTTACTGGACCTTTGATGCAGAGGAAATGTATTAAGTGGAGCTCCAAGACAATATTTGAGTACGACTGGTCTAGCAAATCATCTGCTGGATCTTGTCCGAGAGTGTTGATTACTGTATAGTGCTGCTTGGGATCCCAGTTCAATAAGCAGTTTAATTAAAATGTTTGATGATAATTCATTCCAGAGAGGTGGTGTGATTATACACTGGTTAGTGCTATCAACACCTAATAGCTTCTCTTGACCTTCTCTGGCCGGCAGCTGGCAGAGGTCAACCTGCACAGTATGTCAGGACTGTGTGGAGTCAAGCACCACTGAACTTAGCCCTATCAGCAGCTGGCCAACAAGCAGCGCTCAGTGAAAGTACGGAAGAAGCACTACGAAGAAACTTTTTGAGAAACTCAGATGGGTAGCAGTGCTCAAGCTAATATTGCATTGCTGCTTTACTTATATTTTTGTCAGGAATAGTGTAGATTTTCTTCTGTGTTGCCAAGAAGAATGCCCAATTAAATTGCCTTGTATCCAGTGTAACACCACTAGAAAAAGTGTAGACATTTTTTTTTTTACCTTTTTGAAGATAAAAAAACTAGCAGTGAGACCAAAGAGATGTCTGAAAAAATGTAAACACGTTTTGAACTTTTTGTTTCATTCAATCAATGTCTTGGCCTACTCAGGTGTGATGTGCAGATCAAAGACAAACAGTACCTTTTGTAGCAGCAGCAGGCTGCATTGTGAGCCTTCCTGGTGGAAAACAAACAGGCCGAAAATGTCTGGAATGCGCTGTGATCTATCAACTTAACCGTGAGGAGAGGGGTTTCCAAATCCCCACCACTGCTGGAGGGCACAACTACACACAACAAACAGGCAGATAGTATAGCAGGCTGTCCCAGCCTTTTTAAAAGAACAAGGCCAAGTTTCCTCACTCCCCCTTACCTCATTCCCTTAGGTGTCCCAGTAGAGTATGGGAGGGAAAGAATGGAGTAGAACTGACTTTTTTTTTTTAATTGTGGGGTGAAAGCCAACCTTTTTTTAGATATAGAACTTAACTTGGCAGACTCTCCTCACATACCAGAAAATGTGTTTTCAGCCTGTGTGCTCTAAGCAAGCAGACTTTTTGAGGTGAGCTCCACTGCTTTTTCTCTCCGGAGACTTTGCCCAGCATGTTATTCAACGTGTAAGCTGTATAGCCAGAAAGAAAAGAGGGAAGCAAAGCGAGGGCAAGTCAGGACTACATTGAAGTTCCTAAGGCATAACTGACAAACTGTCGTGTCTCTTAAACATATAGCCTAACAATTACTGGCTAATTTCTGAAAGAGATAAATCATCCAGATACATGTTCTCATTGATTTTTATGAGACTGTTTTCTTTTCTGGCTCCATCCTTGGTGCTGCATTTAGTAGTTAGTGGATCTACAGTAGGCACCCTGGATGAAATAAATGTCTTTGGTTTAAAGAAATGTTTTTAAAAAGTTGGACAGGGCAAGAAACATCGCAGGTAGTAAACAAATTCAGATGAGAAATGTTACAGAAATTGTAATATAATCACACACTGTCATTTAACATCTATCACACTTTACAGACCTGCTTACTGGTTAAACTTTGACACACTGTACTTCAAGTGTTGTGAACACACAGTTTTTCTGTGCAATGAGAGACTATGACTGATATTTTGGTTGTGCCCTTTGGGTTTTTACCTCCAAATAAAATAGTTTTTCAGAATCTGGCTTCACTGTTTGCTTTTTTTTACAACCTGTCTGATGATCTGACTCGTCATGTTTCCTGTCAGACTTTGTTATTGAAGTGTTGTGTTCACAGATCTCAGGAATTAATTTAGTCAGTATCATGTTTGCATAACTGATTGAAACAATGAAAAACTATGTGAAAAACCGTATTACAGTTGAATGATCCTTTAATGCTGATGTGAGGAGACATAGATGATATAGATGCTCGTTTTTTGTCAATTGTCAACAATGGAGAAATCATTTCCACTACCACTTTAACAGCGGATAACAACCATCCGCTGTTATACACATTAGGGAGAGTTGTAACTTCACTGCCTGTCTGATTGCATGTTCAATGGATTTTATTGAACAGAATATATGCTTTCTTTGTCCAACATGCAAAGCACCCCAGCTATAGAATAACACAATATTTGGTTGAGTGATAAAACTAGAGCCCAACCTCTCTCCACTGTTTTGTGTCTCCTCTCAATGTTTGGATACAGTTTTACATTTGGGTTTTACTGAGCAAGTCAATGTTATTCCTCTCGGCTTCTGAGCAGCCTTAGTTCTTATTGTATTCCTCTATGTAACCATGAACAGATGACTAAAACCGTATCTTTTTCTACTGTTTAAATGTGTCATGCTTTCAGTGCCCTCTTTTATAGGCAGGAAAGAGATTGCATCTAATCTCCATTCCTCAGTAATGATGTATGAACGTGGTTTCTCGTAGTGTGCATGTTCAAAGTTTAAAGTAATCACCGTGATGTTTTCCCTGGCACTTCTACTAACACAGATGTTTTTACTGATAAGCAGTTCAGAGAGGAGTGAGGTGCTGTCATGGTTTTTTACTCTTGACAGCAGGTGAAGGACTGAACTTACCATTAACCTACAAATGCCAGCAGCCTGTTTTTATACTCGTTTGTCCATTTTGAGGTCATAGCCATGTAACAAAGGTGACGTGGAGCATCTAAAATGATCCCTCCGAAAGGGCCAAACACTGGTAATCTGTCATGAACTGCATATACATCTCGAACACGTCGATGAAATACACATTTTTGTCACTGGAGTCATTTTGCTGTTTATCATCCCACCCTTGAGATTTTGAATGACCTTTTTTACAGACTGTTACTTGTGGAATCTCGGGCGCTCGGGGAGGAACAATGACACAGATACAGCTTTGAGCTGACCTGTAATCTAATATAACACACGCACACATGCACACATCACGTCTCAGAGTTCTTACTCTCAACATTCTTGACATAGAGGTCACAGGCCACCGCAGTCAGCGGTGGATGATCGTGGCTGCGGTCCCGTAACATGTACGTGACTCGTCCCACGATGACAGTTGGAGTTCACTTGTTGAATGTCAGACGTCTGCTGTTCATTCCTTCGTCCTTTCTCCACCGTCTCCTTTGCCTTCTTTGTCTCAGAAAGTCATTAGACCAAGTATAAGACCCCTACCTTACACAAACCTGTCATTTTCTTCTCCTCTGTATCTATGTGTTTTTATTTATTTGTCTGTGTGTTTGAGTCTAAATAATTTTGTGTGTTCTGCGTGAGTGTGTACCTGTGTGTGTGTGCTAGGTTACAACCTGTAATTATTCTATGTTGTGGTTGGAAAAAGGGTGATCATTTTCACATCGATACTAATGTCATAATAGTGTAGATTCTCTCTTTTCTAGCCCCATTTCATAGAGCATAAAAAGCATCAAGACAGAATATAAAAACAACACAAGTAAAAAGACATTTAACACAAACAGTGTGCATGTTGCTACATTTGTCTTAAGTATTCTCACATTTTGCAGTAAGCAAATCTTTGTTTTAAAGTTTCTTGACAGCTTGTCGTGCTCTAAATTGTTGAGTCCCTTAGCTAGAGCTGCCGCAATTAGTTGATTAATGAATTAGTTTGTTGACAGAAAACTAGTCGTCAACAATTTCAATAACCAATTTAATCATTTAAGTCATTTTTAAAGCAAAAATGATGAAGAAAATGTGAGAATGTGCTGCTTTTTATGTCTTATGTTATAGTAAATTGATTCTCTTTTGATTTTCGGCTGTTGGTTGAACAAAAACAACACATATGATGATGTCACTGTGCATTTTTCCACTGTTCTGTAGAGTTTTATAGACCAATTAATCAGTTAATTGAGAAACTAATCAACAGATCAATTGATAATGAAAATAATTGTTCATTGTCTTAGCCATATTCAACAAAGAAGTTGTGGAATTTGTTGAGTCAGAAACAGTGAGGTCTGAAATGCCAACAAGTGTCAGATAGCTGCTGGCAGGCTCTTCTAGTGTGTCATGGCCCCTGATGACACACTGGAGTGTAAACTTTGTCCTGAGGCTTACTACTGCTCCTCTCTTCCTTTCAATTCTTAGTTTAATTGGCAATTGTGCGGTGGGTGTATGTAAGCGAGTAAGCCGTATTATCTGAAACGCTTCCTTGTTCCTTCCTTGTTATCTAATTTGATGGGACAAGCTGAATTGAATTTTGCTGTTGTCATGGTCAGACCATGACTATATTTAGCTATCAGGATGTTAAATCACAGCACTCTAATGACCAGGTGACTTTCTTTAATGCAGAGAGAGAAGAGTAGTAAGAAGAAGAGGAGTTCAATACTAGACTAGAATGTAAAGCATTTACACAACAAAGATTTTCTTTCAGTGACCAAGATAAGCTGTTGAAAATATTCTAAAAAAAAAAAAAAAAAAGAATAGGTTAGTGGGTAACCAGTCTGTTTCTTTTTAAATGTGACGTGTCTTTCAAGTCCACTTTGAACCTGCAGTTTGATCCGCTTTTCTGAGTTTAAAGTCAGTCATTCCAAGACAAATCCATAAAGAGAGTTGTATTTACATGTATGTGTCCTAAAGTTCAGCAGAAGAAGAAGGAGGGAGGAAAAAAAAGGAGGAGTGGGAGGAATCACGAGTCCTGAAGTTGGATTTAAATTCTCACTTACATAGTAACAGCTGGAGTATTTCAGACCAGGAGTATTTGAAAGTCTCTTTTTAATGACCTACTTTTGATCAGTTAACCCGATGCAATAAATACCTCAGGATTGAGCTCTAACGATGGTGAAACTAATGCTTAGAAAAACTGGATCCTTATATGGTGTCTTCACTCAGCTGAAACACTCGCAGTGTCTGCAGCAAAAAAATGTGCTTGTGTGCATATCATGTAGCATTTTTGAAAAAGGAATTTGCAATCACTGTGCTTTCAGTAGTTGCATTGATCTAGCCTTGCAGAATAGAGGGGATACATTCTTTCTGGGTCGTCATGATAACAGTAGGGCTGTCACTCCTGACTACTGGAAATATATATATATATTTTTTCTAAAGCACTATTTTCTGGCTTTTTATGGTGGCGCATACAGCACTAAAAATAAAAGGCAAGTTTTTCAAATTTTTGTTTTTGATCTTTTTGTTTTTATTCACTCCTAAGCCGATTTGCAAAGAGCTGTGCTAATAAAAGTCAATAAAGTGATGAATGTATGTCACGCATTAAGTGTCTCTTGTGGAGGCGTATCACTACCCTTTCACCCTCTTGTAGAGCTGTGAAGATGAACTGTCTATAGGCCTCAGCAGGGTCCTCCTCAAGGCCTTGACCCCTGACCCACTCTTACTGATGCCCCATCAAGATGAGTGCCGCATCCCCTGCAGGTCACAGAAGACGGATGATAGGCTAATGCAGAGATTCAGCAGATCTGCCATCAATCTGTACTTTCTCTTTAGGGCAAAAGGAATTGGCCACTGACTGTAGAACATGTGCTACTGCCTCTGTCTGCCTAGACAATCATCTGGGACCCCTGACTCTCCGCTTTGTATTCTTCGCCGTCGGCAGGCTTTACACATGTATGTGTGTGCACATAGATAGACACTGATACTCCTTCCCTCGTGTCAAAGCCTGTTTGTTGAGTTAGGCTGTGGCTAAGTGCAAAAGCAGACCCTGTGCTGGCCGGCCTTTCTGTCTCTCTCTGGAACTGACCATTTAATCTTGTTCTTTTTGTGTGTGTGTGTGTGTGTGTGTGTGTGGTGGAGGGTCTAGAGCGCTGAATGCCTTGCTCAGTAAAAAATGCTATTACAAGACTTACAAGAGTTTGTTTTTGTCTTCAGCTCCACTTGTTTTTAAAGTATCAGCTCACAAGTAAAACCCCACCCATTGCAGTCCTCACACTGGTTCCATAAATAATGGATATTTTGTCTGGTGTAATGGACTGGTATTTATTAATTGCATTTTTGGACATGTTTATTTTAAAACAATATTTTACAGAAGTTGATTTTCATTTCCTATCGTGCATTCCTGAAGTGAGTTCACGAGAAACCATTAGCTAGATCCTCAAGAATGAGCTTTAAATCTACTTAGTATGTGTAGTTTGCAGCATGAACAGTTCAGTGTCGGGATATCAGTCACACTAAAGTATTACTTAATTGACTTTGAAATAACTTTGTTTTCTGGCTCTCATTAAGTACTGATACATAGCTTTCCCCAACCATCTCCTGCTCCAAGCAGGTTGAATCTAAAGCTTAAAATGATTTGCAAATGTTTGTCTCAGGTCCGTTTGTATGCAACTTCACATAATGAATTCTCAAAGGGCTCGCTTTAAACTCTTTAATTTCCCTAGCGAGGCCAAAGCTTCACCACATTAGCTAATAGAGGCCGATTACCCTGCAGTGATGTTGGCAGACAGTATCAGCTGGCTAGTGTTAGTGAGCAAGAACCCTACGAACAATACCACCGCAGCTGACTCTGTCTTATCTTCCACATGTCCTGGGAGAACAGTGAGCAGCCCTGCCGCTGCCTGGTCCGAAGGCTGCCTGACTTTGAATTGTGGGCGTATGTGGAATGTGGGGCTGGGAAAGGCCTGGGAGGGCTTTGAGACATTTTAGAACAGGCATATTATTCAGCTGCTCTCCCCATTTATGGAGAAGCACGCACCCATGGCTGGCAGAAAACCTTCACCAGGAAGCTGGTGAAATGGACCTCGGGCTATTGTCTATTTGACAGACGTGAGCTGTGTTTGCCACTATTTTGTTTGTTTGTTTGCATGATATGACACCTATTATCTACCATAAATTCAAAGGAATGTTAACGTGCAAAGTATAAAGGCTTATTTCTCTGAAGGTACACCCCAAGGCTTTGAGAAGTTTGTTTGACAGTATGAAGGTTTATGGCTTAGCTGCAGGACATGTTCTGTCTCTGAGGAACATTGCCTCTTGTTATTTCAGCACAGATTTCCTGGAGCTGCCTGTGGTCAATCTTCCTCATACAGTATCACTCTTTGAGGCTAACCTCAGCTCACCTAAACCTACTAGGCTATATATTTTTTTTTTCTGTGCCCATTCTTCTCTGTCTGCCTGTCAGATTCCTCGCTGAGCGGCTCACTCGGGGGGATTTGACCACTGATAACGCTTGAGGTTTTAGTGGGGAGGATATTGATTGAGGAGCTGGAGGACGGGGAAGCGAAGCGAAAGGATGAAAAAAGGAGTGATGCCAGGCAGCAATTGGGAGGATGAAGCAGATAGGTGGAAGTAAAGGATAACAGGAGGAGGATAACAAGAGCTGCTGAGTGACATAGAAATGGATGGTTGAGCAATGGATGAGAAAGTAAAGAAGGTTTGGATAATTACTTATATTTTTAGATGGTCCTATGGTTATTGTGCTGCGGGGGGTTAAACATGGTCTTGGGCATTACCACATCGGATGGACGCAGCTGTGTGACATGAAGGTTTTAACTTTTGTTGAAACTGTTTTAGAGAGGTGTTGATTTAACTTTATGGTCATTTAGAAGTTGTAGTTTGTGTTGCTGTTGAATTTGTTATACTGAGAAGTTTTTCTTTTTTTTGTAATTTTTTTCTTATTACAGTAAATCAATGAAAAATAAGTAACAGAACAAACAGAACAAAACAAAATAAATCCGGGCACACAGAATTAGCTACAAGTACAGTAAGAGTAACGATAGACTGTGGAGACAAAAATTAAATAAATAAATAAAAATATGGGGGCACCATGTATGTATCAAACCAAATAAATGGGGTAGCACATTTAAAAAAACAGTAAACAGTAAAAAACAAACAAACAGTAAAAACAACAACAACTTCATAAAACCTCCCTTGGTAATTATTAGTCCTTGCAAGAGATTCAAAAGAGGCAATGTCTGTCATCAATTTAAACCATTCAGCAAAATCCGGTGTTGTCTGACTCTCCCAATGGTGGAGAACAATCCTTGAAGCCACAATAAAGCCTGCCAGTGCAAGTCCAAATTTTTGTTTGGATATAACTTGACTGTGTAAGGAGAGAACAGTCTCCTAATAAACACAGCTGGGAAAATTCTGGCAATGGCCTATGCAACTACTCTCCAATACTTTTGATTACTTGTTTCCAAAAAGGAGAAACAAAAGAACATTACCAAGAAGTATTTCTAATATTTCGTATATACTCTCATTGATACAAATGGGATGGACAAAATATTACAACCACCTCTTAGTATAACGCAACACAATTCAACAGCAGCACAAACTACAGCGTCTAAAATGGCCAAATAGTGTAATTGGTTTCATGAGAAAAGGCTTCAATTTACTGTTTTAAGGCCTTTGTACCTCATTAATTACTGTACATTGTGTATCAGTGTTGTTGGAGAGGTGTATCTTTTTTACAGAGCAGACCTTCAGGCTATGTCAGCTATGGGATTGGTGTGTCAGTGTCTCAGCTCAGTTACAGTCTGTACCAATGAAAGAAGATGAAGCTAGCCGAGAAGCTAGAAATCATCTCAGTGTAAAATGATTAGGCTGTAAAAAAATCTCTCTGCTGGATGGTTAAATTACCTCAGTCAGCAGGTGTTTGCACATAGTCACAGATGAGAGGGTCCTGTAGTTTCTTTTGACACTGTCATAAGAAGACTTAAATGTTAAACCGGTACTCTGCCTTTTTGAGTGTGAGTATTGTGAAGGTTTCTGTGGAGACAGTTAGTGTATAAGGCTCTGTGCTGGACCGAGGATATACATAATGAATGCATGGATAGATGGACCGGTGTGGTGTATTTACAGAAGACGCGATATGTATGCAGCCTCAGAGAGCTTCAGAAAATGTAGATGCCACCCACCACACTTTAGTTAAACCACAATTTAACAATACACATAGGCAAAATGATAAGCCAAGTACAGCTAGGTCCCATTGCACAGCACTTGATTACATGTAATGAGCCCTCAGGTCACAGGGGACCACTGAATCTCCCCACTCTCACTGATTCTCTGGCCATTCAGCCCTTTTCTGTGCTTCCTGTCCCCAGATAAGGGCCTTCAGTACAGGCTTTATCCCAGTGCTAGGATGTGTGACTGAGCAGCCAAGCATCCCGAGCAGGAACAAGCATTATTTCTCGTAAGAAGCTGTTGTTCTTCCCCGGTTTGCCCAACTCATGTTGCTCGTGAGCTATTTGGAGTTCATGCATGTGTATGTGAACATATATGTGCCTGCTCAGGCGAATGTGAAAGTGGATGATGTGTGTCCTGTGATTGCAGATTGGAATGTGTTTTGCGTTAGCAAGCAGAGCACAGTCACGGGTCAGCAAGTGCCTCAGTCAGTCACACATTTCCTCCCTCCCTCTCTCCCTCTCTCTCTCTCCCCAGGAACTGGGCAGCTTGCCTGCTTAGGGGAGTGGTGAGGTTAACACCATCCTCCAAAGAATCACTTTACTCCTGTCCTCATTGTCCTTCAGTATGTAGCAAGGCCCTTCTGATTAGCTGATGGGTCAGTGTGTGGATGTCTCTTTTTATAATGATGGTGTTGCTCACTCATTATCCTTGAGTAGTCGAGGAAAGGTTAAGACATTAAAGGATGTGTCTTGTTCTTGCACTGGATCTTTCTGGATCCCTCATATCTATTTCTGGGGTTTGAATGTAAGAATCCAAGTTAAGATGTATTACTTAAACATACAAATGGCTGAATGATGCAGGTCTCAGTGCTTATGGTAGGTATCAAAGAGTTCAAGGGCCAGACATTTATAGAAGATAATTAATGTGATATACACTGGTAAGAATGCCCCTATGTACTTGTCTTTGGAGGGCACAACCTACAACCCTCATCCACAACAGGAACAGACTGAGAGCACTGCATCTCCCAGGTGCCCTTGGAATGTCTTGGCATGCACTGAGTAGGGTCAAAAAGTCTCTGAAAGACGGTTTAGATTCATTGGTAAAATAGTGTTGTATCTGATGTCAACAAGATGTGTACAATGCTTGCTATGTGTACACACGACTTTCATTCCCAAATTATATTCCACCTTTTGAATTTGTTGTAAGGGGAATGTAAGTAAAGCACACTAATAATAAACCCTGTCCACCCTTAAAGGGATAGTTTGGATTTTTTGGAGGTGGGGTTATATGAGGTAGTTATCCATAGTCAGTGATTTACCTGCAGTAAGCAGACAGGAGTACTGGCACAGAAGCTAAGCAATGTACTGCTGTGGACAGGGCCAGCAGCAAAACATATTTTAGCCACCTAAATAAAGGCCCACCTAAAAAAAAAAAAATCAATATCAATTTAAGTGTATGCTATATTTAGAATATTTTCACTGCTTTACTTTGCCGTCAGACAGCCCTTTCCTTTGGCACTACATTTACTCAACTGTAGAACTTCCATATTCCTACACATAAGTGCACTGTATTATGCACTTGCTGTTTGGGTCAGAAAGTGCTGCTGTGGCGTAATACAGTGCATGGAACACACTTCTTTTCCTTCTTTTTGGTTTATAATGGCGATTGGCAACCAGCGTTTTAAGTGCATTACCACCACCTTCTGCTCCAAAGTATGGATCAGAGATTAAATCCTACCCATTAATACTGTCTGTCTAATAAAGTCAAAGAAAACTCTACTGCTTGATCCACTTGGCAGGTTCATTAAAGTTTTAATGCTGAGCTCCTGAACTCCCGTCTTTCTAAGTTCTTCCTTCATATATTGTCTTTCTTGATCATACTCAGTACAATCTATGATTGCATGTGTAATAGTCTCCTCTGCCAGGTGGAAAAAAAATACGTGCACATATCGGTATCTGCAATCGGCCAAAATGAGTCGGAAAATATCAGCATATAGAATATCCGCAAAAAACACAATATTGTGCATCCCTATAATACACTGACAACAACCCCACTTAAGAAAATCTGAACTATCTCTTTAAATTCAGCGCTGCTCCCCTTTGACGTATTGCGCTGGAATCAACCCAAGCTGCGACTGCGACTGAATCTGTCACCTATTCTGTTTTCACCCATTCGAATGGTTGGTGAAGCAGTAAAGTCTCCTTGGATGAGGAGTTTTTCAGTGAGGTAACTTGTGTAAACAGTGTTATCAGGCAGACTGCAGGAGGAAGTGTCAGTCATCAGCTGAGCGATCAAACCTTGGCTCTCTGTCGTGCTGGTATTTCCGACTACTGGATGCTGGACCCTGTTCCCTTTGTGAAACTCGGATATTAAAAGGGTCATGCACTGATGAGCACGTGTGTTTCTACACACACACACAGACACACACTAAAGTTCATTGCCTCTGGTTCAGGACTGAGAGAAGAACATTCTACAACAGTTTACTTTGCCAGTTTTGTTTTATTTATTTTCAGTTTAAGCATTCAAGAGGACTTCATCATAATTTAAGTTTCTATATAACAAATAAAAACAGTTCTTTATTTAGGTGTGTAATATTGAGTAGTGACATATCTTTCAGTGGGACAATTACATAATTTATGTGCAATATAATTAAACCCAGGTGTTCCAGTCTGATTTTAAAGCCCTTCACAGCACTGAATCTGCACTATTTCAACGATCTTTTATGATCTACTGACTCTGGGGTCTCTGACATTCTTATGCTTTTAGATCTCACAGCTGCATTCGACACAGTAGAGCATGGTATCCTCATCTCTCACCTGGAGCATTATGTTGGCATTAAAGGTACTGCTCTGGAGTGGTTCAGGTCTTACTTGTCTGACTGGAGTTTTTCTGTCAGCCTTGGTGACTCCATATCCTTCTCAGTGCCTCTCCCTTGTGAAGTCCCTCAGGGCTCTATTCTCAGGCCAATCCTATTTTCCCTTTGCATGCTCCCCTTAGGATCCATTCTTAGAAAATATGGCATCTCGTTCCATTGTTATGCGGATGACACTCAAATTTACCAGCCTTCGAAACAGAAAGATGCAAACTCTTTAAAACCATTGCTGGACTGTATCAAGAACATCAAAGTTTGGATGGCCTTATTTTTTTAAAACTTAATTGACAGTAAAACTGAAGCCCTGGTATTTAGACCCAGTGTCCACACAGTGTCACAATGCCTGTGAGGCCCATCACATGGACCTGTGTTCCCTGGAACCATATGTCAAAACCCACTGTAAAAAAATCTGGGTGTGATAATGGACAGTGATTTTAAATTAAAAATTTAAACTCAGTGATCAAATCTAGCTTTTTCCAGCTTTTCTTATCTAAGGTTAAGTCATTTTTATCATTTAATGATTTTGAAATGATTATACATGCTTTTATCTGTAATGCCCTTTATGTTGGTGTTAGCAAGGTCTCCCTCTCACGCTTGCAATTGGTCCAGAATGCTGCAGCTCATCTTTTAACACGCAAATGAGAGCACATGTCACCCATTGGCTCTCGGTACATTTTAGGATTGATTTTATTTTTTTGCCTACAAATCATTAAATGGGCTAGCTACAACATCTCTATGACCTTTTACAGCCACATGTCCCATCAAGGTCCCTCAAGTCTGTTGACCAGTTGCTTCTAGTTGTCCCAACATCAAGAGAGTGTGCCTTTGCAGTTGTAGCCCTCAAACTCTGGAACGAGTTGCCTCTATATGTGAGGCTGGCCCTTTCACTGCCTGTTTTTAAATCCCATATTAAAACACATTTTTATTCCTTGGCTGTCAACTCTGTATGAGAGTTTCCTGTCTTTTTTTGTCTGTTAATCTGGTCTTTGTGTTTTTATTTTTGTTATTTTATGGCTTTTGCTATTTTGATTGTACAGCAGTTTGGTCAACTGTTGGCATGTTCAAAAACTGGTGTCTCAGATATTATACTTTTATAACAAGTAATCAAAACTGAAAATGGAATTGTGAGGCATTCCTAACTTTTTCTGTAAAAATGTATTGAATTGTGATGCCAAAGCAGTGACTCAAATGAAGCTGAAATTAATCTTGTCTGTCATAGCTGGCCAGGTCAGCTTCAGATGTCCACTTTATAGTTCGCCGGCTCTGTCCACACACATAGCTGCAGGGCTTTTTAGCCTCAGTCAGGGGCCATCAGCTTCAAAAGAGGCGGCGGCCAGAGGTTGACCTTTTATGCCTCGCCCACACAATTACACCTCCAAGCTGGAAGCCGCATTAGTCTGAGTCCCTTCATACAGGGATGGAAATGCTGGTGAATTTGTGAAGTGGCTGCTGAATTTTCTCAACCTACCAGCCACGGTGGTGGGTGGCAATTAATGGAGCTGTTCTACAAATGACTTGTGGAGGGCAGCAATACACCTTTGCTGCATCTAGTCTGCCACAAATTTCATCAGACGAAGAAGAAAGACAGAGAGCGCTTCTAGCCTAATCTGACGGACTATTTTAACAAGAATGTGACGGTACATTGCGGGTGTAAAAGTAGCAGCTGATGTCAGTACGCCTACGTAAGAGGACACATCTCACGAACGAAAAAGTTAAAAGGCGATTTTTCTATGAGAAGTGGAGAAGGGCCGACGGTGGGGAGTTACGTGACTGGCTAGTTTTCGATGAGAATAGTCAGTCAATGTTTTTCTCCCACTGTCAGAAACAAGCTTCGGCCAGCAGCAAGACAAACAACAGCTTTATTGTGGGCACCAAAATTTTTTAATTGGTGGCTATTAAGGACCACAAAGCCTCCAAGTGCCACAAGGAGGTGATCTGCACCGTGTATGTGTGTTTGTGTGGTAGATTGTTAAAATCGAAGACAAAATGGAGGCTGGTGGAAGAAAAAGTTCATTTTCCAACACCGCTTCATAGCTGGTAATCTAAAGGCCACCGTAGTCGCAGATGAGCCGTGGCAGCTTTGCAGTGCCACCAAATTAAGCAAAGGTCAATGAGGTCACACCTGGCAGGCAGCCTGGCTTCATGACATCAGTTGTGTAGTATGTGGTTTGTCAGTGTCTTTCTGAGGCTGAAAAGGAGAAAGGGAGAGAACCTGCTCGGGATTAATTTTATTGAATTCTGGTGGGAGAGATTAATGGAACAGTGGTTTCATTAGGATCAAGAGCATAAAACTGTATTACTGTATCCTCCTCTTGAGAAAGCAAGAGTGGACTACACTGATAGTATACAGCCTCTTAAAGTCTCCCCTTATATCTGTCCTGTGGTTAATCATGAGTCATATAGCCTAGCCTAAACAAAAGACAGTTTCCATTTTCTCACTTCTTGCTCGAGGAGGTTGAGATGGAGGTTGGAATTTGGAAAGATGAGACAAAGAAACGAAACTCCCTCCGGGACACGGGCAACACAGACCCTAATTTTTATAAGAGCTCATCTGAGAAAGAAGTACGGGATAGACGTGAGGACGGATGGAAAGGCAAAGAAACGAGAAGAGAAAGAAGACGCAGAGAGAAATAGGGAGAGAGATGAGCAGTGAACCCAGTTTTCCTCCTCCATTGTGTGCAGTTTAACATGGCAGATCTCCAGCCTGCTTTTACCCTGATGTCATCTAACATATCTCTGACCTCAGCTAGCATCCTGCCTAGCAGCGTAACACCAAATGGTATGGCAGCCAGATGACTGATTTGTAAAACTATCCAATGATGTAGTGCCTTTTGTGTGTGTGTGTGTGTGTGTGGGGAACCTTTCTCACCATACATGGTCACAGTAATTTGTTGAAAAAAAAAAAAAAAATCTTTGTGTGTGTAGATTGTATCAGACCTCTCTGAGATCAGAAAATATTATTCAATTTTTCACCTTGAGGGAAATCCAATTTACAAGGCCAGAACAAAACAGCAGAGCACCTCATGTGCAAACATAACTTCTACTTCTTCCACACATTACGGAGGAGACCTGATGAAACAAATGTGCAAGTTTCTGTGTGCACTCGAGAGTAAAAAGCACCTATATGATCAGAAACTCAAGTGTCCGTAGATGAACCCAAATAGCACATCACTGTCTGCGTTCTGTGATGTAAACAGGAGTGTTGTCGGTGGCAGTTACTTGTTTAGTGTCTGTCTGGTATTCACGTGCAGTGTTTTTTTTTTTTTTTTAGCTCCGAGTGTTTACTGTCTGAGCTGATAGTAGTGACCTGGCCGTGACTTCTGTGTATTGTTTGCTGTTGGAGACCCACATGCACATATGCAGTAGGGCAGCAACCTAACATTACAACCGTAATTGTCTAAAATTGTTTTGTTCTGACCAAAAGTCCAAAGATATTCAGTTTATTATCACGGAAACCAGAACATATCCATATGTAAGATGCTTGAACGGGAGAATTTTAGTTTTTTTCACTGTCAAAATGATTAATTGAATGGCAAAATAGTTGTGGATTAATTTTCAGTTCTTATCTTTGCAGCTCTAATATGCAGGCACACATTTATTCCACTCTCCTTCCTCTATGGTATCTCTCTGCATTGTCTTTGTTGTCTCTTGCCAGTGTGTCTGTACATCTTCCTTCATCCTTTCCATAGTTCATTTTACACTAACCTCTCCTCCGTGTTGCCTCTTTTACTTCCGCCTTCTTACACACCCCTCCTTCTTCCTACCTCCTGTCCCCCCCCTGCTCTCTGTCCAGTCCCATTCAACTCAAATTTCCTGTTGTACTCGATGAAAGGCGCTACAGTTTTTCTGTACTCACAGCAGACTGACTGTATAACCGCACCGCCGGTCCATTGGTCCTTTTAAGGAAATTATCCAAAGAGCTGCTGCTACATCAGAGAAAATGTTTAGCTGATGATTTATTGCAATGCCTCCTCCTTTATCTCAGCCCTTGGGTTTCACTTGGCCAGCACGTTGCACACCCTCATGACCTGAGTCAGCATCTGTGTTTATAGACTGTTGGGGAGTAGTGCTAGTCATCTGGACCCAAATGTACTATTATGTAGTTATTTCACAACAGAGAACTTTGGGAAATGTAGGTCCTCTCTTTTTTTTTTTTCGTACTATAACACCACACCTTGTTAAACAGCCCAGACAGATGAAATGATCAAGTCTGTCAGTGAAGCTGCTAGACCGTGTCCTGAATCAGAGAGCACATGTTTACATTACTAATCCTTCCAGCACAATGGATCTGTGTTAACCGTGTCACTCATTAGACCTGGACAGTGTGCTGGGAAGGAGATAATACCAGCTGAGTGGCAACAACTCAGGTTTTAGCGATGTAAGCCGCGGCACTATTTAGGTTATGTCAGTATATCACGAGAATCTGGGTGGATGAGGAATTAGGATTACGCTATTGTAAGTCAAATTTGTCCTCATAGCGTAGGTATGTGCACTCATGTCTGTGTTATGATATTTACTGAATGTATGCGGTGTGAGAACAAAAGAACAAACCTGCCCATGTGTCGCCGCATCGATGTTGTATTTGCATGTGTCTGCGTGACTCTTTTTGCATATGCATGTGGAAGCATCGCATGTTTGCACATAGGTGCTTTTGATAAAACAACGACAGTGTGATGTGTGTTGTCGGAGGCCTCGTGGAGGCGTGAGCGTCGACTCGACAGCAGATGACTTTAAACTCACTTAGTTGGTTTCACTCTCTGCTGTTAGAGGAGATACGAGGACTCCAGGACAAACATACAGTCAGGTTCGCCAGTTCACAAAAACAAACACAATCCACATTGATATCTGGAGTCAACGGACAGCTGCTTGGCGGGGGGTTTGGAAAAACAACACACACACACCACTCAAGCACTGTATTCACACAGAAACAGACACACATATTGTACATGTATGTGCGCTTATAGAAAAAAGGAAATGGTTTGTGAGTCATTGGTGTACATTAGGATCAGTGCAGGATGTGTTTTTGAAGGGAATTCAAGCGTGAAACAAAGGATTAGGGACTCTTATATGTGTATGTGTGTGTGTGTGTGAGAGAGAATGGATGTATGTGTGTTAATGCAGTCTGTCATTAAGAGTGGAGTTTTGTGCAGATGTGGCCGGGGGGGGGGGGGGATTGTCCTCTTAGTTAAAAGAGTTGAATAGTGCTACATATCTGTTAAAGGCAAAAGTAAGTTGCCTTCCTTTTGTTCATTTAATAAAAACATTTTTTTTTTAAAAGAGACAGTACATTGGGCACAACTTTATAAAGCATAGCTATTTTACTAAACATTGCAAGCGATAGACTGCAGCGTTTCCCACAGGCTGAGAATTTACTTGCGGTGGGTGGCGCAGGGTGTCACTGATGTACATGCAGAGACTCATGCAGTTTAGATGGGGAGAGTGTAACCCAGGTTATTTCCTGTAGCTACAATTTACAGATCTTCCCCTAAACGCCTCACACTCAGACTACGGTAGACACTGGCTAGGCGGCTGTTCACAGTAAAGCCTGTAGTCCCCACTCAGTTCCTGCAGCACAGAGAAAAACTGTGGACTGTTGGTCAGACAAAACAAGCAATTTGATGACATCACCTGGTGTTTTAGGAAATTGTGATGGATGTTTTCAACTATTTCATGACACTTTATACACTAAACGACTGATCGATCAATAATGAAAATAATTATTTGTAGCCCTAGTTTGCGCAAAAGCTTAACATAGCTTTTCTGTAAAAGCATGTTTATCGTTTTGTTATTGCATGAATGAATGAGCTCTGTGAGACTGTTCATGGATCTGTATAATTACTGTTGCTTGTGTGTCTGTGTCTGTGTGTGTGGTCCTGAACCATGAACCATCAATTTATTTGTAGTTCTCATTCCACATTCTGCTTCTTTGTCTCCCTGTTATATGAAGGTGTTGCCCAGTAAATAACCTGTACCGTTAAAGTAGGTTTACCTGTGTGTACAGTACAAGCGTATTAACCATTTGTTTACGCTTCCCACCATGAGCTTACTATACATTTGTGAAGGCATTTACTACAGTGTGTGTGTGTGTGTGTGTGTGTGTGTCTGTGTGTGAGTCAGCGGAGCAGGTGTCAGGTGGAGTGACAGGTGGCAGCTGGGAAATTGGAGGATTTCCTCCTTTTAGCAACGGCTGATTAGCTCCCACTCCCTGCACCGTCC
Organism: Thunnus albacares; assembly: GCF_914725855.1. Taxonomy (NCBI): domain Eukaryota; kingdom Metazoa; phylum Chordata; class Actinopteri; order Scombriformes; family Scombridae; genus Thunnus; species Thunnus albacares. The sequence continues at coordinate 18,026,687 of NC_058116.1, forward strand.
ATTCACAGACACTGTAGATTTCAAACCAGGGCTGAACAGTTTAACGGTGTTTTTAGTTTACACAGTTAATAATTATGGTCAAATTTGAGTTTAGAAAGCATATGTTTAGAACGGCTGCAGTAGTTGAAAAAAGTGTAAATGTTAATAATGATGCCAGATGTGCAAGAAATCATCAAGTAAATAAAATTGGACTATAATTTTAGGGTTATTTGTAATTCCTTCACTTAAGGATTTTATGTTAGCTGACTTCAGATCTCTAGCAGGACTTTGTCTAATGATTGTTTTCACTTTTAATTTGATTCTTTTTTTCAAATCAAGTGATTGTGACATTTGTCAGTCGCCAGAGAACTGTCCATTATGCCTAACAAACAGTCTGAAAATCTCAAAAATACTACATTTAAAATGCAATGAAATGGAGTAAAGTAAGTGAATCCTGACGTTTGAGAAGCTGTTACCACAAAATGTAAACTAAAGGAGGATTTTAAATGATTTTTTTCAAGTTAGTCAGAAAATAAAAGGACAGACGGCAACTTAAAAAAACATTTGTCTAGATGTAACTTTGCTGTTTCTCACCATTTTAAACACAGAGATCAGGTGACATGAAAAGGAAGGAAGAAACACAGGCAATGAAAGAGAGAAGGAGAAGGGGTAATGGAGGGTTAAAATAAGCTTACAGGGAGAGCGAGGGAGGGAGGGAGGGAAGGAAGGCAATAGAAGTGTTTGTTTTCCACGTCGGTCCTGTTTGAGGGGATTGCCCCTGTGGGAAAAGACTCCTGTATCATCAAAGAGCAGACAGATACTGTACAACTACCACTGTCTGTGTTTTTATATCTCTTTTCTTTTTTCTTTTTTTTTTTTTTTTAACTCATTTTCATTGTCGTCTAGAATTAGCAATTCAGCTGCTCATTTGACTCGATTCAGTTACCTCCTGGCATGCTATTGTTTTTACACAAAGATTTATATGTGCTGTTTTCCAGGTCACACACACACACACACACACACACACATGTTCTCTCTTTTTTTCTTCTCTTCTTGTGTTGATCTGGAGTCAATCAGGGTCACCTGACCTCTCATGGCCCCCCTCTGATTAGTAGCCATTATTATCTCACTCCATTAAACTTCCATGAACGGTCGAGATGGCAAGAAGTCAAGGGCCCAGCTGTCTCCTCTGTAGTCTAATCTACAGATCCTCATCATCCTCGTGTTCTGCCTCGGGTCAAAAAGCAGGCACATACACTGATCTAAACACCACCTCCAGCTCAGTGTTTGTTCTGGAAAGAAACATACATGTAGAAGTACTTTTGGCCTACATGGTTTGTGCACGTTGTTTGCAATACTACACTTCACAGAACCATTGAAGTGGACACAATGGGGATAAGTGTGTTTAAAGTGACTTCAGCACTGAGCCAAAGCCTTCTTGTCTTCTTGTTTGTTTTACTTTCTTGAAGTATTTGCTTTGAGGGAAGATGTGACCTGGGTGGATGTGTGTCACACCATCGGGTTTCAGTGTGAGGATGGACACGCGGGTGGATGGGTGGCAGTAATTATCCCTTCTGGCGTCGAGTAGTTCAGTTGGCTGAGACACGTGTCGTTTAAATGTGCCTTAGATTGAGCTTTGTTTGGTAAAGAAAGAAACATTATTGAGTATGGAGTGTTGTCCAGATTTGAGAAAGAGACAAAGATTCCTATTTGATTTAAAAAAAAAAAAAAAAAAAAAAAATTAGGAAGTTTTTTTCTTTTTTTCTTTTTTCTTTCTCTTCTTTTCTTTTGAGAATCCATTAAATCAGATTAAAACTAACCTATTGTTCAAAGTCCTTGGACTGCAGTTTGAGGCTCGAGGACGCAGACAGGAAGATAGACAGAGAGAATTGACACAGAGACACCATCTGGCCTGAAAGTTCATGGAGTTAAAAACTTATTACTTCTCCTGTGTTATTACCTCTGTGTCCCCCCCAATATTCGTAGTGCTACTCAGAGATGTGACAGATCCTTGAACTCACAGTGACAATCTGACGACGCAGCGCAACGCCGCGGGTTTCCTTTCGCTGCCTCACAGCTCCTTCTTTCTTTCATTTCTTTTTTTATTTTCTTCCCTCAAAGAATTTACCACGCAGACAAACACGCACTCTTGTCGTGCTCTGCCAGCCTTATGAAACGAGGGTCTGATTGGATGATGCCGAGCTGTCGTTACCCTGCCCTCCCTAAATCAATCTTTCCGACAGCTGCTCTAGTGTCCGCCTCCCTTCTCCTCCTTTCCCTCGCCGTCCTCTTTCCTCTGTTTCTTTCCTCCCTAACCTGTCTGTCCAGTGGAACTAGTTTCTCTGGGTGCTGGGAGCAGCAGCATGTGGACCTTGCCCTCTTTCCCTCTGCTGTGTTTTCTTACATTCAAAAAAAAAGGACTGCGGAAGTTGTGTCATTAAAAATGCAAATTTGAATGTGATGCATCAGTGCAAAACAAAAAGACTGTTGATATGTAATAAACGTCTAAGGTGTGCTCTTTGTAGCTGAGTGGGAACTATATATCCCTTTAAATTGAAATGAACCGTGCCCCAAACAGTCCTTGTGTTTAAAGTGGGTCATTGCAGCAGTAAAAAAATAGGATGTACTATAGAAGAATATAACAAATACTGTAGCATACTAGAGTGAACAGGAAAATAGAGCACAAATAAGATAATAAGGTGCAATCTCTTTGTTTTGCGGGCAGGTTCTCACTATGCAGATCCAGTTTGTGAATCCACCGCATATGTATGGCGAGTAAATTGCGAAAATGAACAGTTATTTTTAAACAATTGATTCCAGACGCTGAGCTGAGTGTTTTCCATCGAAAACATCCTCAGCTGCTTGATTCAAGAAGGAAATTTGAAAACTCATAACTGATGGCGCGCATATGTGTCAGACTGGTGAGCGAGGTTCATGGCGTATTAACATGGGATCTACTGGTAACCTCATTTACCCTCATTGAAGAAAGAAGTAGGCTTCCTCTCTGAGCTCAGCCTCATAGCGTGCTGTTACCGTGTAGTAATAACACATTGAAAGATTTGGGGCCGTATACTTAGCTTTTAATCTTTTTGATGGAGCGTTGTGATAAATTTCCTCTCTCCTCTTGGCTATCAGCCATGCAGGGTAGATTAAGTGGAGGATGGATGGGATATTTCAAGCCAAAAAGAGCTCCACATTTGCAGAGGCCATTGTGTAGGCGTGAATCAATATAGAGTGGTAAATAGAGTTGGCTGACATGACATATGTTGTAGCTGAGAGCCTGCCATTGATGATTTATATTCAGTTCCCTGATGAGTTGTGAAATTGATCAATTCATCAGCCAGGATCAGGTGTCTAATCAGATGAGATTTAATGTTTTGCATGTGGCTGTCTGCATTTGTGCCTGAGTTAAATGTCTGTATATTAAGTATCAGATATCACCCCCATCTGTGCATCTGTTGGATTCTCGCTCTCTCTCCGTTTGAAGTGCAGCCTTAAACTCTGCTGGTGTGTGTGTGTGTGTGTAGATGTGTGTTTCCAAGTCTAAAGGTCTCCGCCAGGAGCTCCTTCCTGGTAACTCACAAACACAGCGTATGTTGTCCCTCCCGCCCAGTATCCACACACATTCCTCTCTTAACAGGAAGGAGAAAGGAAACAAAGAGCCCGTTTCCTGTACGTACCGCCAACATTCTACACAATAGAGCAGGAAGTAACTGGCAACTGTAAGGGAGGCCAGGGAGTGTGAAGGGAAGATAAAGTGATCTCTCCGTCCTATAAACTGCACTTTCTTTCCCTGCTCCCACTCTCATCTCTGTCATTTTCCATCACCCCGTCTGTCAGCACTTGACCTGCGTCCGTTTATTTTCTAAGAGGATAAAGCACATCCTATTTCACTTTACAGCGAATGCACAGATTTCTCATGTTTCTCAAGAACTGAGGTCTGGTCCTCTTGCCTTTTTTTTTTTTTTTTTTTTAGGACAAATTTGTTTGTTTTGGAGTTAAATGAAATGAAGCAGGACGGAGTACATTTACAGCATGCAAAGAAGAAACAGTGTTTGTTTTCTGTGGTTTTCTCTTAATTTGGTCTCATTCTGTCAGTGAAAACAGGGACAATCAGTCTTTCTCAGTGCATTTGCTCCCCGTGTGAGACGACCCAGGAGAGAGCTGCTGCTGTCACCATGGTGACCTTTGCCTGGGACAGACAATGTCGGACAGCTGGGTACTAGTGCTGCAGGTGCTGGAAGCCTCGCTTTAAATCACCACTGCTGGCCCGGCCGAATCAGATGGAGAGAATCACATGTTACCAAACTCTGTTAAGAAAAAACAGCTGAAAGAGAAATGCAGATAGTTAAGCAGCTGAATGGCGGTTAAGACATCAAAAACGAAGTGATCAGTGCTCGAAGCTCTGGCTGTGTTTCATGTTATTTGACAGTCAAAAGAAGTAAACAAAATTATTAAAAGTTCACTTTAGCTCCTATCTGACCCATCGTGATTCATCGTCTCTTTCGTTTCTTTACGATTGCAGGCCCCAACCTTCCCTTGGTGTTACTCTAGGGAGGCAGATCTTTGCTCTCCTCATAACTTCAAAGTACCTGCCCCCCCTCCTCCCCTCTTTTTCCTGTCTACCTACTCAATCCTTCTCTTCCTTTATTTGTATTCTCTCTCTTCTCTCCATTGTCCAATCAATATCTTTCCCTGTTGTCTCTCTCTGTCTCTCCGTCTTATCTTTCAGCACCTCTTCCCTTTCCTGCTCCCGCCCTCCTAATTTTTTCTCACCCTCCATCTTTCATCAAATGAATCCCACCAGTCCAAACACTTCAAAGGCATGTCCCCCACCCCCACTCCCCCCCCCACCCACCAGCCCCTTGCAGCAGTTACTCACCCAGGCGGGCCGGCAGGCGGGGTTCATGCCAAGGCCAGGTACCCTCGGGGGAGAATCCAGAGCACCATGGAAATACTTTGCACCTTATCTGGGAAAGAGAGTGTGGAAAAAGCAAAGGCCTATATAAAGAATTATGTCATACTTGGTGGAATGTATGGACAAACAGTGAAATGCACTGTATACTAGGCCTTGTTAGGCTGAGAGACAGAGAGGACGAAGAAAATAAGCTCTACTTCAGATAGGCTATAATCTAAAATGACTAAGCTCTCTTTTTTTTGTCTGTTTGGAAGTCTCCGTCTACGCAACTATTTTTAGAGGAGCTTCCCGTTTTCCAGGAAACACCATAAAACTAGTTGTCAAAGGACAAAATATATACAAGACATACAGCACTGAGAGGCACTGTATGGCTTCTATTTTAACTGCTGCTGATCATTGTACTGTGCCACATAATATCTCCCTTCAGACGGGAGTGTATAGCAGGTTTAACCATCAGCCTTTACAATGACGTGCTTTCATCATCACATTTCCTGCTCTGCTTCTTTCTCCGCTGTCATGCCTCACATGAGTACAAGCACTCAGAAAAATAAAAGAAAGGCACAGTTTTAAAGCTAAAATAGCCCACATTTCACAAATGTACTCTTTTTGAATTCAATTCCTTTAAAGTAAAGCTAAAAATAGAGAGCAACCTATGAACTTGTTTATCTGTTGTACTATTCTTTTAAGATAATAGCATTGTTTCATTGGAATCGGTACCTTTTTATCTAGTTGCCCGTTACGGTTTGGGCTGTTGGTGAATGTTGTGGCTGTGAGCTTCCTGCGCCTGTCAGGTGAGGTCAGAGCTACACACTGCACTCTGCTCTACTTCTTTTAAGACAATACAGTGAGCAGAGATAGCGCTACATGAAACACACACACACACATAGCCAACAGAGCCATTCTCACACAGGCACAGTAATAGAGGTCGACACGTCCATACGCTCTTGTCCCCGTTCGGTCGGTGGTGACCTTCAATAAGAGGGTGGAAGGTAAGCGTCCAGTGTGTTGTACAGATTAGTTCAGCCTGAAGGGAGCTGTGCAGTTACATCAGCATTGTAAATGCCTTTGAGGGAGAGGTCATATTCTGGCTGGCATCACTCTCACGCGGGTACAGTAAAAGAGCAGACATCTGTCACTCATCTTCCATCCTTCTCTCTCCCAATCTCCTCGCCTCCCTCTCACCCCCCCCCCCCCCCCCCCCCCTCCCCCCACCTCCCACACCCGTCTGCGTTCTCAGTGCTCTCTAGCTGCGCAAAAACGGACATGGCTCATTTGAGATCAGTAGCTGCTCCTGTGTTCCAAAGCTGTGCCATGTTAATGCCATTTTCAATGCTGGGCTCAGGTATACTCCATATATGGGTATTTGTGTGTATGTGCGGAGTACAGCCAGTATTCAGAGAATGACAGGAATCTAAATACACAAAACTACAATTGCAATAACAATCATAGAATATTGGCATATTTCCAATGCTGAAACATTTATGGCCTCTGTTTATTAGTCCAGTTTATTGGCCTGTTTGTCAGTTAATTAGCAGGATATTAAAACAAAACAAAGCTAATAAACTAGGGAACAGATTTAATAAAATATGATGAACAATCAGATCATCATTCAAGAAACAAATGATTAATTTGCGATCTTGGCACAGATGCAGGAATTTTTCTTAACATTGTATTTTGTAACATTTTCAGTATTTCTCTAAAGGACTATAGCCTAACCCTTGAATGGAAACATTATGTACTTGTTTCCCTGGAGTGTTGTATTTTTTATCTAGATCCAATAAAACTTTTTGAAATTTTTTTTATTATTATTATTGCAGAAACAAATTTAGATGATTGCGGCTTAGACAGAGGTGTATGCTCTTTGGAATGCCTGCAGTAGATTACACATAGATTCATAGATTATATCTTTTAATACAATAGAGAGATTTTCACTTCAGCACTCACAGCCCAGCTATAAACACGCTAAATCCATATGGAAAGATAATGGCTTCCACTTGGCTGCATAGGTCAAGAGCCTGCTTTTTTTTTTCTCTTTTTCTTTTTTTGCAAGTGTTGCTCTTTGCTTGTGCCGCTGAGGTAAAGTGATTGTTTTTTTATGGCTTGGCCTTTATTAAGAGAGCTGAGCACAGAGCTGAGCCTCATTAAGAGCACACTCATTAGGAAACGCACACACAAAACCGCCGTGATAGATGAGCTCAGGCGTGCTGCTACCCTCTCTCGCACACACACACACACACACTCTAAGGATTTACCTATAAGTGGATATAGCTCAACATGTCAACCCATATATGAGATGTCGGCTTCTGTCTGCAAGCTGCTGGTCCTCAAATAGAGTATGTCACCCGCACTCGTTTCAGAGCCCAGAGTCGCCGCAGGCCATAGTGGAAGTATGCTGTTAATAGACAGAGATTATGGTGTAATGGGTTGCTATCAATGAGAGTTTTCATGTTCATACTTCAGTAATTGAAAAGGGAATCTTACTGTACTTTTCATGCACACGGCTGGACAGACAAAAAAGCCACATAGTGACTTTAAAAGACAAAATATAAACACACACAAACATATACATTTAGAAATTCTATCTAGTTGGATCTGTAAATAGTCTTGTGCAGTGTGTCAAGAGGCCGTCGGACTAACGTAGGAGGAAGAGGGGAGAGGAGGAGGAGGAGGAGGAGGAGGGAATGAAGGGACCAGACGAGATGAGACCAAGCACAGGAGAAGACAGGATGGTGTGGGAGCCTTCAGGCTACACATTGCTCTAGCACCCTCTGTTGGACAGATTAGACAAAAGCCCACCATTATTAAACCTTCAGCGTGCACTCCGGTGGGGACGGGCAAGATTCTATCATGTAACACGATAAGCTTGTTTGACAGGAACGCTATTGTCACTGTTATCCAGTTATGTTGAGTATCAGTTTATCACAGCAAAATGAACGTGCCACGTTGATGGGGGTCTGATTCTGCCTCAGGGGCAGAGGACGCCTTTTTTTTTTGTGAATATGTATGACATGAATGTGTTTTAAAAATGTGTGTGCTTAAAGTGTGCATTTTGCATATGTTTATATTTTATTTGTGTGGTGTGTGTGTGTCTGTGTGTGTGTGTGTGGTAGCAGTTGCGGTTGCTGTGCTACTGGCTAATGGACTCATTAGAACAGGAGCTCTGCACATGTGCTCCAGCTGGACTGTCTCCTCATACTGCCTCTGCTCTCGTTAATGCACTGCTCACACTGTGTGTGTGTGTGTGTGTGTGTGTGTGTGTGTAAGTGACTGAATTCGTGGGTATGTGTCCTTATATATGTGAGTTTAAATGTGTGTTTGTTGCTGATGTATGTGTGTGGTATACGTACATACTTTGCATGTGTGTTTTTGAGTTTAAGTGTTTATGCTGTTTTAGTGGGTTTATCGCAGCAGGATAACCAGTCTAGTAATTGTGTGTGTGTGTGTGTGTGTGGGGAGAGGGGGTGGATCTCAGATGAGGCTGACTTTAATGAGCCCCTTCTTTCCCACAGACAGACACTCACACTTTCCTTCCGTTCTAAAGTATGAATATTTCTAAGTGATCATCCAAAAAATGAGTACACCATGTCTGAACCAGGATGTATGCACAGCAGTACAATGTAAATTGTTACACATCACCTGTTGCTACCAAATTCAACTCTACTGGCTTTTGATAAATTGTATTTACAGTATTTTTTTTTTGTTCCTCACCTCTCCTCCAGTAATAAATATCTTGTCTGAGGGCAACCAGATGTTCCAGCCAGCCCAGGCCTTGTTAACAGGGGCCGGGTCAGTGTTGAGCTGTGTTAAAATTTAAAAGGCTTAAGTCCAGCCTTGAGAGCGCTATCACTGCTCTACTTAATTGCTTGGGTGCACCCAGAGGAGTACAGTTCAGCCGGGTTGTGTGGCAGAGAAAGTGCAAGTGCCGCGCTGCTGAATTATAGATTAGCAATCACATGGACACATGAGCTAGACAGTGTGTAAGTACAGTATGTCCACATCCTCACATTCACACAGACATATCTCCCCATTGGGGCATATGCATTGACAAAAGATTTTAAGAGTTATGTAGCTTGGTTCTCAAAGATAGCTACAGCTCTTTCAATTAAAAATTTCTTGTCAAAGTTAATTTATTTTATTCAACTATTCCCTCCTTATCCTGACTCTACACTAGCATACAATCTGTGGAGATTGATGTATAAAAAATTAAGCAGAGCCAGAAAAAAGGACAAGGTCAGTGGGGAGGGGGGGCATTGAGAGACGAAGGGAGGAAGAGGAAAAAAATGTAACCAGGGAAGAGAAGGAAGAAGGGGAAAAAACACCATCAGAGGTGTTAATTTGTGATGCAAACTTTAAATTTGTGGATATGCTTGTGTGGATGTCGTGGTAGTTTGAAAATTATGGAAACTTCCAGGTCATGAAAAGTTTGTAGGAAAAATGAAAAGCAAAGGTTGATGTTCAGGTTGGATTCATATATGACTCCACTTTCCATGTAGTTTCAGAGACTCAAGGTTACTTCACCAGGTTAGCAGGATTTTACTGTACTGTCTTTGCTGACTATCACTTTTGTTTTGCTCAACATCTTCAGCCTAAGACATTTACAAAAGCTAAAAGTTTGCATGCTCGGATATAAAACAAATACGATGACGCCTGCGGAGCTAGAAGGAGTAGTCTTAGTATCACGGCTGTGCTTGTTATACCCCGCCTGTATATTTTGGGATGTTAAAACGGTGGGGTTGTGATGTAAAGAGGAAGGGAAATGGAACGAGAGGAACAGATGGTGGTGGAGAAGAGGTGAAATATCCTTTCCAGCACCTGGGGAGATCAGCCTGTTGTACTGTTTGTACTGTTTTGAGTATGTTGGAAAAGACATATCCACTCACTATTCACAGTGAGTGAATATGAATGGAAGAGAGTAAGAAACCTCGCATCTCCGATAATGCTGAAATGATTATTCGATAAAGCGTCCTTCTCAAATTCCATATCGTAAATAGATAAGTAGAATAAAAACACAAGGCTGCCTTTCCAGTAGAGCTGAAACAACTTGTCAGTTAATTGATCAACAGAAAATTAATCTGTGCCAATTTTGATAATTGAATAATAATAATTTCTAGTTGCCCGGCAACCAGCAGAGACTCCAAGGAGTTGCTGGTCGCAACCAAGAAATAGTCTGTCACATTACCCCCGTAAAACAGTGCTTTGTTATTGTTACACTTCAGTTTTTGTACAAATGAAACAAACAAGTTACATTATGTTAACTGTAAAAACAGAAGCTTTAGAAGTGCTGTTGGGTGGATTTTGTTACCTTTGGACAAACCCAAACCCCTTTTCCTGTGAGTCAGTCATCAAGCAAAAATGTCAACCATTCTCCAGTGCCAACTTCTCAATGTGAGGATTTGCTTCTTTTCCCTATTTTACGTCATTGTAAATTGAATATCTCGGTGTTCGGACAAAAACAAGCTACTTGAGGAGGTTAACTTGGGTTGTTGGAAACTGTGACAGATCTTTCACAATTTTCAGACGTTTTGTAGACTAAGGGATACATTGTTTGATTAAAAAAAGCAAACTAAACAAAATGATCAATAATCAAAAGTAGGGCGTGAAAAAAGTTGCAGCCCACAAACTGGCCATTGTTGTAATATGTCAACAATGCACACATACTGTAGACGCCATCGCAAGTGTAGTTTCAGCATATTTGTTCTACAGTGTGTGTCCACCCGCTTGTTTTGTTGACCTACGCCAATGCTGTGGTGATCCTCTCTCCCCTGATTAGCCCTGCGCTGCTCTCTGTAAAAAGCTGTATACATCTGAAAACATACAACCTCACATCAGCAGTGATGACGAGAAATAATATGCCTACGGTATGTTTCTCTGAAGAAAAGGTTAAACACAGACACACACTCGCTTTCATGTAATCCCACACTGATACTGGGCTCCCCTCCAAGACCTGGTCATGAATCACAGGCGAGGAACAAAAGACTTTGCGGTATGGCTTGTTAGAGTAGTGCTAGTTAGCTCTGGCCCTCGACGTATAGATACACAAACGCAATCACAAACACACAGTCGGGGGCGATAGCCTGCATCTCTCATACCACCGAGTGTATCTGTGTGTGCACCCTTTTAATTGGATTGCCACGGTGCCCATGTGTGTAGATGTTTAGCCGTTTTGTGCGTTCATGCAAAAACACCCGGCTCTCTCCCACCCCGCTATCCCTCACTATAACGAAGGTGTTTGTATATGTGTGTGTATACGCAAAGAGCTTAATGGCTAAGCCTGTGTCAGGCTGGTGAAAACATGGTCATTCATATGGTAATGACCGGGCAAAGAAGAAGACAATAAATCTCTCCACATCCTCCGAGGCCATACAGAGAAATGAGCAGAACCCACAGAGCTGGGAGCTTCAGATGGGACACCATCCCACTCGTATCTCAAACACCAGGGACTCAGGGTGTCTCTGCATGAAGGTACAGTAGATGCTGTAAGTGCTGTGAGCTGCCCCTGCCAAGTAAGCGTAAGCTGCAATCAATATCATAAGTTCTGTGTTGTGGCTGTAGCTGTTTGTAGCTGTTGTCACTGTTTCTGTATAGTTTAATACTCATCTTATACATATCACACTGCATTTTATATCAAAAAGGCTAAATTCAGTAAACAAAGGTCATTTTCACCTTTATTATTATCAGAACCACAGTCTGTAAAAACATTAGTTTCAGGTTATTTAACAGGTTCCCTGAGGAACACAAAGCAGTCGGATGTGTGGCTAAGCATGTTGAATAGCATCTGGACAATGGCAGCAGATTTCCCTTCACAAATTAGATTGTTGAGTTTGAGAATAGAGTTGTGATGCACTGAATGGAGGCTATTACATTTTTTTTGCATTTTGCTTGACTTGATTTCTTCCTTCTTAAAACTGCTTACAATGAAGAACAACCTAGTTCATGGTCTAGTTTCAGTCTCATAATCATGTCATTTATCAGTGGGGGTCGACTGCTGAATATCAGTCATTTTCTGTGAGAACTGGACTGAACACACACACAAGAAGCATTTTTTTTCAATGAGGACAAGTTGGATGGAGCTTCAGTTTGGTGCTGAGCTATTCACCGGCAGCTAGTTAGATACTGTTCTTCTTTTTTGTGCAACGCTGTTTACTCTCTAAGTAAGTCATCAAGTCAGAGGCATTGGCCAATTGACAGTAACACACATGGTATTCTGTGGCTCAAGGGAGATCCAGTAGCCGTCACCACAAGCAGAGCTGATTTATAGGCATGCCATTAAAGAAATGAACCGGCAGGGCAACGTTAGCGAGTACAGTAAGGTTGGCACTCCTGAGCTAAACATGTAAATATAGTAGTTAGTCCATCAGTATAGCTGGAGTAGAGACAGAATGGTGTTTGTTGGTTGCAGACAGATTCTCATGTTTCATGGCAGACTCTTTACTCTGAGGCTCCCACACCGGTCACGCCTGTCACACAGATGTCTCGCTCTACAAATCACACACATAGAGACACACACAGGGAACATGAAAGCACTTACAGATAATGAGAGACTCTGGTGTGAAATAATAATTTTCTACTACACAGTTCTTGCATTTCTAGACTGTTGCCATTTATCTTTATGTTCATTTTATAAATAGCCTAGTGATGTAACCATAATAATATAAGTTATGGTTCAAATTTGTTTATTTTACTTCATCATTTATTATTAGTTTATTTTGTCCAGTCCTCTTCTGGGCTCTGGAACTTCTTTCCAGCAGGTTTAGATAGTAAAGGATATATATGTGATGTATATATATCTATGTGTATAATATATATGTGTGTGTGTGATGTGCATATATATATATATATATATATATATGATGAGGTCAACAGGATTACAGATTAGATTTATTGTTTCCTGCACTAGCTCTTCATTGTCATTGTTCAGGGTGGTGTTAGTGAGCCATATGTGCAGTTGCACTGCGTGATGTTGGATATGACGGTTGCTGCTGCCATCTGTGTAGGTGAGATGCATGTTTACACGTCATGAAACTCTGGCTGAGAGCCAGAATAGCAGCACATCTCACAGTTACTGTGCAGCTCAGTCCAGCCAGCGTATCATGTGTCTGAATGGAACTGAGATGAATACGTTTGGACTGCAGCCAGATCCAACGCTCTCACACTCTCGCACACTTACACTCACACATATTTGTATTTAGATATCTGTGAGGACCCTCATTGACACACTACAGTCTCTTGACCGTTATCCTAACCTTAACCATCATGCTCAGGTCCAAACTTTATCCTAAACTTAACTTAAACCTAAAGTCAAACTTTACCCTTGAACAGCCCTTTGAAAAAGTGAGGACTGGCCAATTTCTCCTTATCTTCCAAAAATGTCATCACTCTCGGTCGAGGTCTTGGCCCTCACAAAGACAGACACACACACACACACCAGTTCAATCACGCATACTTTCACATCTCACACAACCAGAGACCAGTGTGTGAGGTTTGTGTGTTTATGTGCGACTGTTCATGTGTGTGCACTGGCTCGATCCCTGATTTAAGTGCTTCAGTATTTGCTCTTGAGTTGATCTGCATCTGCGTCTTTGTGAAAACTGGTGCAAGCATCACACACGTGTGTGTGTGTGTATGTGTGTGTTCCTTTGATGTATGTGCATACAGTATCAGTGTTTATTTGTGACTGTTAATTATGGCCCCCCTCTCGTCTGCTCCCCAAATCAGTGCACAGCTGCAGGGCCCTCTGTGTAAGGCAGCGCTGCATCTAATGTCTTATTATTCACGCTGTCTGTCTGCTCACCAGCCATATAGAGCCTGGGGGATGGAGGCGGATTTTGGGCTATGTGTGTGTATGTGTGAGTGTGCATATGTGATGAGGAGGTTATGTATTAGCAAAGTGGTAATGGAGGGTTCGTTCAGTCTCCTAATTCGTTGGCACTACTTAATTAAAAGCGATGCGACAGTGCGATTTGAACCGCTGATGGATGGAGACTGAGAGACGCCCCAGCGCTTTAGGCTCAGGGATGTCCGTGTGTGTGTGTGTGTGTGTGTGTGTGTGTTAGCATGTGTCTGTGTGTCTGGTGAAAGGAAAAGGAAGTCATTACCTTTTAATCATATCCTCCTTTATTCCTTCCTTTTTTCTCTCTTCTCTCTTTGCTCTCCTCTCCCACCCCCTTCTGTCTCTAAATTCTTCCTAAAGCCTCCTCCCGTTGGCCCCGCCCCCCTCCGTTTCTCCAGCTGGCTCTTAGTGTCAAGCTCCTTGTCATCTTCAATCAACCCCTCTTTTCTGCAACACTTACCATTTTCCTCCCGTCCCTGACTGTCTTTAACCTTCCAGTAGGATGTGTGTCACATAAATGATCTTACACTATGCATTCATGTCATTCAGTATGACTCAAGCTGTACAAAGGAATAAATCTGTAGTCACATGTTAGTTATAGCCTTGAGGTTACACGATATCTCTTGGCTGGATTGAAAAGTACAGTACTGTACTGCTTTGTTCATCTGAGAGACATTCAGTATGTGACTTAGAGTAATTTGGCCTGTAGTCAAACCACGATAGAAACAAGTCTAGGGCAAATGCCATGCCGTCTACTCTCTAACAAAACAAGCCATGTTTGAGAAAAGTATTGCAGACTGTTTGAATATATACACGAAGTGATCAAAAGAATGGAAACCATCGAAGAATGTGATACACTTTTATAAGCTATAAACCTTTGTGAAACTTGAATTTAAATCTTCGTGTCATTTGGAGATGTCCAGGGACAATATAGAAGAACATCATTATAATGCTGTATACCAGTCCAATACAACACCAAACTACAGCCTTGAACATTAGGCAAGACATATTATTCATACATTTCTTCCAGCTGAATCGAAAATTGATCATTATAAACAATTATTTACATTATTGAGTAATCTTATTTTCTTAATGAGTTGATTTTGTCTATAAAATGTTTGAAAAAACTGACATTTTGCTGAGCCCAAGATCACGTATTTAAATTGCTAGTTTTATACAGCCAATAGTTCAAAACTCAAATAAATTTACTATCAAATATGACAAAGAAATCCATCAAATCCTCATATCACATCAATGATCAAAATTGTAGTTGTCGATTCATTTCCTGTCGATCCTCCAATCAGTTAATCGATTAATCCTCTCAGCTCTAATTATAAGGTTCATAATGTAGCACTTATTACACTGTACAGGGGTTTCTTTTTTCACTTAGGTCATATGCTGTTTAACATGTGAATAGCTTGTGATCATGTACAGGCTTTAACCAACATGTAGAGGGTGACTGACTCACTGGTCCAAGGTGACATGTCGTTCGTCTCAGTGTATTGAAACAGGAGAACTGATTATGGGATATTTCATTCCAAAACAATGTGCTGTGGTGCACCTAGGGAACACTGAGGAGGCAGTACAAAGACGAGATAGATATCTGGCAAAGATTTTGCTTACAGCCAACAAAAAACTATAACTAGAAATTGTTGTAAAGCTGATCGTCCAGGGAAAGAGCAATGGTTCCATATTGTCCAGGATATCTGTTCAATCAAAGTTGACCTACCTGCTAAAAGTTAAAGAACCATTCAGAATTGGGAAAAGTGGATTACTTATATGAAACATGATGCCAAACAAGTAACTTAACTGACAAGATAGAGAATAACTGGAAAAGGGAACGTATACACATGTCTGAGTTGACCTAAACAACTATTTTTGTAGTATTATATTGTATGTGTGCTCATGCTGTTGTGTCCAGAGCTGAAAACAATAAAAATTAAAGTATTAAAAAAGACACAGAGGAGATGATCTATTGTACGTGGGTGTTTGACAGAGTGTTTGCACAGGTCCATTAATGTGTGCTAGCAAGCAATTATTGAGCCCAATTATATGCAGCTATTCATTGAAATTTACTGCCATAGGGTGAATAGGTCTCTAATTTCTGAAATGAAATGCGAATACACACACACACACACACACACACACACACACACACACACACACTTACTTAGGGGTGATAAGCCAGCTGGGACTGCTATAGTACTCTATCTCCAACCACTCTAAACACAGGGCAGTGTTTTCCTCCACATCAAAGGTCTCCTCATCGCGATAAGCCTAATCTTATCCAAACGTAGCTTCTCCCTCACTCTAAAATATACGCCACATTTTTCACAAAGCAATGTGAAGATGTAAATTACTGTAGCAATACAGCCTCTAGAGGTAAAAGAGTATGGGTATGTTTTCTGGCAGGATACAGTAGAAACTTCCTCTTGACAGTGAAACAAGACTTGCATATTCTGTAACTTGACCTGCATAAACGTGTTGTAACAGGCTAACGAAGCCTCTTCATAGTTTTGTACAGTGTGTGTGTGTGTGTGTGTGAGATTGGTACGTGGGAAGGTGGGGGGCAGGGGTCTGCTTTGACACCCTAATCCTGGAGCCTAGCTCGGCTTTGTGTGGAGACCTTAGCTGGGAGGAGAGAGAGGGAGGGAGGGAGGGAGGGAGGGATAGAAGGATGGAAAGAGTGAGAGAGAGAGAGAGAGAGAGTGAGGGAGGGAGGGGGTGGCAGGGGCAGTCGATTGAAGAGGGGGGGGAGTCGGGTGCGCTGCGTTTGAGAGAGGGAGGGGAGTGATGGGAAGGGATGGGAAGCGAGATGGGGTTCGTTCACTCTCTTGCTCTCACCATGAGAGGAAACAAAGGATGTTGAAGGGCCTGACTTATGACAGCAGGAGGACTTCTAGAGTTTGCCTGTTAGCCTGTTAGCTGGTTAGCCTCTGCTGACCCGACTGCCTGTTTATTCTGCCGCTGGCCTCTTCTTCTGCTGTCCCTCCCTCCATCCGTCCGAGCATCCCTCTCTCTCTGTGTGTGATGGAGACGCATCATCGCTGCTCTGCTTGCTCCTCTGGCTTCTGCATGTGAGTGATTCTGTCTGTGTCTGTTAAAACAATTGAAAAGAGGTCTGTTGTGGTCATTGCACACTATACTGTTAATATACTTTTTATGCTGCTTGCTCAGTGTTTTTTTGTCATGTAGACAGCATAATAAGCTAGACATGTGGTTGAGTCTGTGGTGTGGAGCTGCTCTTTCTCCATCTCTCTCTCTCTTTTTGCCTCTGTACTTATTTATATCCCTGCTCATTTTTCTCAACAGTAACAGGTTTGTTTTCTGCATCTGTTAGACACAATACAGGTAAAGTTGTGAATAGCACATGTATATCACATCTCATCTGCGCTGGACGTTGAGAATGAGAGGAATAACGCAGAGAGCCGACCATGCACACTTATAATGGGTCACTCCTGGTTCCACTGCAAGTATGCACTGGAAAAATTAAACATTTCTGCACCAGTCTACAATAAAGCTTTATCCGAATGTGTAAAACCAACATTTGTATGCGGGACAGCTATTGCTAAATGACAGCTGGACACATCTGCTTTTGTTGAAATCAACACACAAGCCAAAAGAGCAAATGCTGCCCTGTTTAAATATTAAGCTGTGGTTTTCTGTGGCTGAAGAGCAGACTGCTTGGTCGCTGGCTCGGCAGCAGTGTTGGCACATTGTGGGTCAGCCTGGCACAGGAACTGACATTAAGGGTGGGTGGGGCTACATCTCTGGGTGTCTGTCACTTAGGAGGAGAGGAGAGTAGCAGTGTGGCACAGACATGACTAGTTTTATTTCAGGGTAAATGATTTTTCACCGTTATCCAAGGGCAATATGGACAAAACTGGCATCACAGCATCATCTAATTATTAGTGTGCTTATTAATGTCTAATAACCATCGTTTTCATAATCAATTAATTCCAACCAACACTGAAAGACCTGAAGATATTGAAGCATTTTTTTCTTCATATTCTTCAAATTGTTTCAGCCCACAGATCAGATTTAGGTACAATTTTACTTGTCAGTTGATTAAGACATGACAACCGTGAACCATGATATTTCAATATGAGAGTATGAAACAATAAAGTTGTATATTAGAGACTATATGTTATGATATTAAATGATCCCCCAGCACTAGTGTTGGTTATTGTGATAGACTCATAGCCAGGCAGGCGCATAGACAATCTGCCTTCACCGCTCCACACACAAACACACACACACACACACACACACATATTCAAACACACTGCTTGCACAAACACACACTCGGCGTGGGATCTGTTTTTAATGGGCAGCCAGCAGGAGAGGAAAACACAGATGCAGGGCTTTAAACATTGAGACTATTGCTGTGTAATTGTCAAGCCCTCGCCGCTACTGTTTCTGCTGCTTGTGTGTGTGTGTGTGTGTGTGTGTTTGTGTATGTGCGTGTGTGTGTGTGATACCCAGGCCAGGGAGATACTTGAGAGCAAGACTTGACATCCCTGTCTCATCTTTCTGCATCTAAAAGATGAGAGAAAATGTGTGTGATCTTTTCTCGCTGCCAATTTATTTTTACTAGTCTTATTAAGGTAAACGTCACACCCTGAGTAAAGCCAGTCTCACCGTCTTCATTCAAAGCTTCGTTATCTATCCGTAACATGTTTGCGCTGGCTTGTGGAAGAATGTGCCGTGTTTCAGTATTTTCCTCCTGATTGAAGAGCTCCGTCTAGGAAGATGCAAGGTAATTTTCATTGGAGGATCCAGCTCTACTCAGTAGCAATCAGTCAATTATACTCAATAGCCATCAGTCAATTATAGTCAATAAGACAAAGAAAAGGACAGCGGCTCTCTTGCTGTCACTGTTTAGAGTGTCACAAGATTGACCATCCCTATTTTGAAAATTGGATTCAGGGCCGGGTGAGAGGAATGTTTACGGTAACAACCTTGGATGATGTGCCAGAACAAAAATGCCTTTGGTCTCTGGGAAATCACATCTTGTTACTTCAGAGGAATGAAAACTAGTATCACAAGTCTAGCATTTATACCCCCCAAAAAATGTGGATATGATATCCCTCTCTGTTTTTTTTTTATTTGTCTCCCCTCAGCAAGAAAAGCTGCAGGGAATTAAAAAGTGAGAGTCTTTAGAGGTCAGGAGATGACTGAAAGGCTCAGTATGTGCAGACGGTGTGCCTCAAAGGGTTGAGATGAAGGTGAAAAGGTTAGAGTGGAGGGATGAAGGGAACAAAGGAGTGTGGTCTCGGTGAAGGTGGATGTGGGGGCTGAGTAGAGGAAAAACTTCTTCCAGCTGAGCCCCTGATGATGAGTCTCAAACCATCATGACATGAGAAATTCCTCCTCTTTCTCTCTGTCTCTCCTTCTTGTGTTTCCACCCCCCCCCCCCCCCGCCACTTCTCCTCCCATGTGCTTGTTCGGAGATTTACCTTTCTTTTTTTTTATCATAGCTCAATTACATTGCAAAGCCTGTAGTCGATACAGGGGAGTGAAGCAGGTCAAATAAAGGTTTTCCCTCTCTGCTGTAGACACACTGTAAGCTATACTTGTCCCTTGTGATGATGTAATTTGGCATAGGTGTTAAGCCTCACTCAAGCTATCCTTCCATTTCTGTTTTTTCCTGCATCCCGCTCCCCCCTCCCTCACCCCCGCCCCTTATTCCCCAGACAGCAGGCCACATATTGACCTTTGAAACCTCCCATTTTTCACTTATGGAGGCACTCAAAGCTCAAACAGAAATGGGAAATGGAGTGTGTTTCTACAAATAGGCCTACATAAAAATGCAGACACACACATGCATGCACACATATGTGCAAGTATATATTGTGATGCTTTGGTGCCTCAGACTTTTTTTATTTTGCTTTGAGACTCTTGGTAAGGGTCATTGTTTACCATTGAATGGTTTAGTCCATTCCTCCATATTTAATGACTAAGCTGTTTGTTCTCAGATCAAAAGATTAGCTTCACTGAGACATAACTTGATGGATCAGTGTGTGCTTGGGGCTGCTTGGCCACTGAAGCACTAGCCAGAATTTGGAGCCGCCGCAGAGAATAGCCTTCTATTGTGTGGTTGTCAGGCTGGTTGGCTGCTGTGGTGCGCACACTCAGACACGCTGGCATGCACGCAGACATATACTGATGTGTACACACACACACAAACAGAGACACTTATCACCAGAAAGAGTCAGTGTCAGGTCAGCCGGCCTGGACTGTGGACAGCGCTGTATTGTTGCTAGCCTCCAGCTCTCCTGGACATTTAACAGTGCAGGCATTCAACTGTCACTGGTGACTCAGGACCAGCAGGCAGCGCGGCAAGCAGTGTGACCAACAACACCTGCCTTCACACTGCTACACTGTTGTGTTCAAGAGCGCTGAAAGAGCAGATAATTATGTAATTTTTTTTGTGTATAAAATTTAGGAAAAATACATCATCAGTATTTAACCAATTTAACTTAATTAACTTTAAGATTATCAAAAAGATTTTGTGTGGCCAGTAAACCTTTTGTGAATCGTTAAAGGTTAATCGCTTCAATGGGAAGCAAGTAAAGTGTTCCCCAAGGTAGGATAAAGAAATGTGATCACAAAGGGGGAGGAATTGATCAATTTGTTCTATTCAGACAGCTCTATTGAACTTATTGCTTTTTTACTTGACCCACACCCTAATGACCCCTGCTGAGAGCCTGTGGAGATTAACATAAAAGACACAGTGTGATCCCTATTTATTGACCTCAAGTGTTGACATCCAACGGAAAGTCTGACCAACCAGATCTCACGTCGACGTTTGAGAGCGTTTCTTGCTTCCTGCCAAAACAATGAATTTGTCAAGTCAAGTGGCTGTTTGACTTTGACGCTCCTTGCAACCGGCTGTTTGACTTGCATATTTTCCAAAAGGCTTCACTTCTTCCACAGCTTTGTTTGCCTTTTTTTTTTAGGAGTGTTAGAGTGGGATAGAGCTTGTTAGAGAGGTCATAAACTGTATTGTGTACATTGTCATGGTTTGCGTTAGAGGTGTTGTCAGTCAGCCCTCTCCGAGTGAATCAATGTGTCTTTTGTCTGCAAAAGATCGAGCTTCAACCCCATCAGCCTCATCCTGGCCCACAACAGTGTCTGATATGCAGAAACACACATCTCCACAAACCACAAGCAGCCAAAACACTCTAAATTCAGTGACCTACTTCTCTGTCTTTTGAACAAGTCCCATGTGGATATGGATGAGTTTCATTTTTGACATTTTTTGTGACAATGTCATTTAGTGAAGAGATCAGTTTTAATTCGCTTTTATGTCACACTGCAAAGATATTGTGTTTTGCTGGTTTGTGTTAAGTATTTCTGGGTTCTTCAAAATGATAAACTGCAGCTACCGGGATCAGATTAGAAAGGGGATGAACATCAGAAATGCACTGCCAAATTGTGATGTAGATAAGACTACTTGTGTCACATGACGACGATGATGATGAAACTATGCGTAGCCTGCATATAAATTAGATTCAAAACACATTTTGCTGATTTTTTTAGCCACGTTAGTGTCATGCCTCTGTCTGTCAGTCCACCACTGTGGTCCAGACTGAAATATCTTGAAACTATCGGATGGATTGCAATGAAAATTTGTGCACATATTCAGGATCCCGCTGACTTTGGTGAACCCTTGACTTTTTTTCTCGCTCTACTTAGAGGTTGACATTTGTGGTTCAGATTGAAATACTTTCAGAGTGAAGACTTTTTAGTTTCTTATTTAAATATCTCAACTATTCCAGTCCAGTACTTCGATTTATGACCAAATACCTGCAAAATTAATAAAATTCCCATCAGCCTCAGCTATACTTCATGTTTAGTGCTAATTAGCAAATGTTTGCATGCTAACAAGCTAAACCAACATGGTGAACATGATCAACATTATACCTGCTAAACATCCTCATGCTAGAGCATTTAGCTCAAGTACAACCTCACAGAGCTGCTAGCATAGCTGTAGACTTATCGACTTGTTTTATTGTCAAATTGTTATGATATGGACCTAACAGTATGACCTTATTGGCTTTGATTACCAGAAATACTAGCAGCCAATACAGAGGAAGTGCTGGGGTCATGTTTTTTTGTTTTATTATGGTTGTGCCTTTGTCAGTTTTCATCACCATTTGAGCAACTGACATACAGTAATCCGTCCTTAGTCTCGTCTATACCTTCCCAGGAGTTAAGCTATATGTCTTGCTGCATCTTCAGAGCCATAATACTACTTAGCCCCGTACCTTCACCCTCTCTCTTTGTCCATCTGTCTGCATCCTTGTCCCTCTGTCTCTCTTACTTCTTTCTCTTCCTTAAGTTAGATTCCAAGCCTGTGCAGTGATATTCCTTTCAAACAAGGCTATTAAATTAAAATGCAGCAAGACCTTATTTAACAGACCGCTTTTTTAATTATGTGTGGGGAGACAACTGAGGCGGATTCAGTTTATGCTGACATAAGCAGTATTTTTATTTCTGGTAAAAACGCTGGGAGGAAAAATGTTCCAGACGCACCAGACAAATGATCTTTTAAATGCCCCTCGCTCAGCCGATGTTGTCATCCAAGTATTCAATGGAAATTCTCCACGCTATCATATCGATCAAGTGTGCTTTTTATGCTGGTGTTGGTGAACAATTGCAATGTCACTTCCTATATATATATATGTATATATATGTGTGTTGTAAGAGAGACATCCAGTGGGTGAGGGCTGGTCATCTGCTACCACAACCCTCCTCTGGTGCCCCGTGGTGCCAGTGTAACCAGCCTGGCAGTGTGATCCTGAGGCACTTGTGCGCACGCAAACACACACACACACACACACACACACCAGGGCACAGCTAATCTAATGACTCATCCCTCTGCCCCCCCCCCCCCCCTTTTCTCTCTCTCTGTCTGTCTATTCCTCTGTATTTCTCTGTCTCTGTCTCTGTACAGGGGACATCACTCAGAAGGGCTATGAGAAGAAAAGAGGCAAGCTGTTGGCACCGTACATCCCACAGATACAAGGTAAGGCACACAGGCCTGCAGAAAATTTACTGTCCAGACCTGGATTTAACTTGGCAGGAGCTGTGTTAGCATAGCAGTTAGCATAGTGTCCTTGCAGAAGCAAACAGAAAAAGAAAAAGAAATGTCATTAATTATGATTACAGTCGCAGATCTATTTACATATAACATATTTTCCATTTGTCCTTAAAACAAGTTTGATCATAGCTTACAAATCCGACAAAGAAATTTGAAATAAAAAATGCCAAAACGTAACAAAACGATTTAAAAGCATGTCTGAAACAAGTTCGGAAGTCATCTGCAGAAGTTGAAATAGAGTTAAAAAGATGGAATTTCATGTGGTCGTAAAGTTGTCGTGAAGGATGCTGCAGAAAATTTTGACAAAACTACTTGAGAGATATGTCCAATGCTGACGTGTCCTTGATTCCTCGGGCCATGACTTTACCTGTGGTCACCTGTGTTATTAATGCTATAGCCCTGTATCAGCCATATATCATGCTAACCAGAGGGAGGAAGACATGATGGAGGACTAAATGGTCAAGGTTTGGATCACAAAGTCACCCACAGATCCTCCATCGGATTATTTTGTCAAGTTTGTTTGTGTGCTGCTCTCATAATGCAAATTCTAAGCTCTTGATATGAAGTTGTTATGATTTTTTAGGTAAGTTTCCTTGTCTTACAGAATACTAATTATATTCAGGAATGTTTTTTTTTTTTTAATTGCTAGTGTGTGCATGTTTGTTCCTGTCATCCTGTGTTAGGCAGTGGGTGTTTTGAGAAGAGAGGTATTAACTTTGAAAACAGGGAGGTGTGAAGTTCTCCAGCTGTATGTTTCCGTGGCAGTTTGTATTATCTTTCTTTGACTGTGACTGTGTAGGAAGCTACATGCATTTCTATATCTATTCAGTGTATTTTTAGCCCCAGTCGTGCAGTCAGTCCCAGCCGCATCGGGCAGACTAGGGTCGAAGTGGTTTGTGGTCAATCCCAGAGAGGAGTCGCTGTCTGTATACTTCATGCTTCTCTGTCCTCTCTCCGGGGTCCGTAGCAGTCTTTGGTTTGGCCTGTTCTCAGAACGCCAAGTCTCAGTGGAAACCAGTCTGGTGTGGGCCGCTCACTCAAGGATTTCCACTGGAGTTAGCAGGCCTGTTATTTAGCTTGGGCGGATCATCTCCTCCATCCTTGCCTTTCTTTCGCTGTCCCTCTCCCTCCTTGTTATCATGGAGTAATGTGTTTATTTTGTGATTCATTGTTAGATCCATTCCGTCTGGATCCTAACACCGAAGGAGGGGAAGTGATAGATCTAGAGCAGAAATGGATGGGCTTTGGGCAGGGTGGGATCCTTCAGATAGAGCACATGCTTCTAGCAGGATGAATGGATGTATTGGGATTTAATACATCCATCCAGCAGGATGAATCACTGGGTTATGGTTTAACAGCTGCAGGGTTGAAATAGGAGACCAATAGACTGTAGGCTTCTGAGCTCCATACAAAATTTCATAAGCTGTTTTACTGCCTTGTATTTCACTGTCACAGCACATGTGCCAACTGCAATAAAGTAGGTGTACAAAGCCAGATTGTTAGAGAGCAGATTAATTTCCTATGTTTATATGTTGGCGTTTGAGCCTTACTGTGAGCTTTGAGAGTAAATGAGTGTGGACTTACTGTGAGACAGCATACTTAACACAGGACTGATGGCATTTAAATGTATGTTCATCAGCATCAGATTTTTGTACTTCCTCAGTGAGAATACAGGTGGTTGTGTTTGCCAATTTTATCTTAAGTGATGCTCTTTTTTTAGACCTTTAGTTTTTCATTTGCTGTTTATGAATGCCGTCTCTTTCAAACTGAATTTGTTCATTCATTTACATTAGGTACATGTGAAATTTCATTCAAAGCAAAATAATTTGTGTGTGACTCTAGTGTACAGCTGTAGTCTTGATACATTAGTCTTGACGCATTAGCCAAGCTTATTTGCTCTCTAGGAATCGAGTCACGGCACGTGTGTCATCAGCCGCCACACCATTAAGTTTTTGCATCAGACAGGTGCTAAAAATTCATCAGAGTTCGCTGTGAGCCAATAAAAACATCTGCTGTTGCAGAGCACGCCTCTGATTGGCTCAGTCCAGTGTGTCTGGGAAGTGTCTTCTGCCCAGCAACGGGGTCTGGTTTCCTGGCTTGTTCTATAGACCTGTTTCCTCTGGGCGCTGGGGAAAGGCCGTTGTGTGACTGACTGGGCTGTCTGCATGATGTAAGGGACCCGCACATATTGATGTGTCTATCCATGCTCAGAGGATGTGGCGTGTGTCCCATGCCTTATGTGTCCTGAAATGTCCTCAGGCTGCGTTGGACCTTGTGTAATATTTGGAACTGGAGTTATTTTGTAGATTTAGTTGAAGCGCGTGTGAATGTTGCTCAGCACTGCAGTGTGTGTGCTGCTGCTGTCTGAGAGTTGCTGACAGCGTGGAGCTCACTGATCCCCACTAAGCTGCCACTGAAAAGCTGGGCGGGCTGATGGCTGGCTCGCCGGCTGACTGGCCAGCCAGCTTGGTGTTGGATCTAGTTGGCTGAATGTGGCGCTGTAGAAAAAGGCTGTTTTCTAATGGGTTTTCTAGCAAGGGCAGACACTCTGTGTGGTTCTTGGGTCACGGGTCAGCAGAGATTGCAATATCAGAACAGCCTCAAACTTGTCCACAGTCTAGTCACAGATGCCTTTTAGCTGCACTGTTAATTTTGGCACCCATTTGTGGATTTGTAGACCTTGTATCACGCCACAATATGACTAGTAGTTCCAGTTCCATTTGTTTAATTTTAATTCAGTCAAGTTACTGTTAGTTTG
Organism: Thunnus albacares; assembly: GCF_914725855.1. Classification (NCBI taxonomy): domain Eukaryota; kingdom Metazoa; phylum Chordata; class Actinopteri; order Scombriformes; family Scombridae; genus Thunnus; species Thunnus albacares. The sequence goes on from NC_058116.1 coordinate 18,052,281, forward strand.
ATTAAGTCTCTGTTCATAGCAGGCCACTTAATCAGCTACAGTTGTGCTCATAAGTTTACATACCCTGGTAGAATTTGTGAAATATCAGCCATATTTTGGAAAAAATGACTGATCATGTTGAAAACTTTTGTTTTATTTAATGATAGTGGTCAGGTGAAGCCATTTATTTTCACATAATTGTATTTGCCCTTTTTACATCATAATTATAACTGAAATCACCAAAATGGCCCTTATCAAAAGTTTATTTACCCTTGAATGTTTGACCTGATAATATACACACAAGTTGACACACACAGGTTTAAATGGCTATGAAGGGTAAGTTTCCACACCTGTGACTTGTTTGATTGTAATTAGTGTCTGTGTATAAATAGTCAATGAGTTTCTCAGCTCTTGAGAGACCCCTGAACATTTCATCCAGGGCTGCTCTGACTTTACTGGATACTGAGCCATGAGGAAAGCCAAAGAACTGTCAAAGGACCTGCGAGAAAAGGGAGTTAAACTTTATAAACCAGTAAAAGGAAATCCAAAGATTTAAAAATGCCAATCAGTAGTGTTCAAGCTCTGATAAAGAAGTGGAAAATTAAGGGCTGTGTTGATACCGAGCCACAGTCAGGTAGTCCAACAAAGATTTCAGCCACAATTGCCAGAAAAATTGTTCAGGTTGCAAAGAAAAACCCACATGCAACTTCAGCTGAAAGTTGGATGTGGCTGTTTCAAGATGAACAATAAGGAGGTACAGTTGTGGTCATAAGTCTACATCCCCTGGCAGAAAATGTAAGATATGTACCATTCATAGTGTCTATAGTTGTGACCGTAACGTTCAATTTTGGTCTCATCACTCCAAATAACTTTGTTGAGGCTTGTGTAGTTGCTGTTTAGCATATTGTTAGCAGGCTGTTTTGTGGCGTTGGCACAGTAACCGCTTTTTTCTGGCAACTTGACCATTCAGCCCATTATTGTTCATCTTGAAACAGCCACATGCACTCCCTTTTCTCGCAGGTCCTTTGACAGTTCTTTTGCTTTCCTCATGGCTCAGTATCCAGTATCCAGTCAGAGCAGCCCTGGATGAAATGTGCAGGGGTCTCTCAAGAGCTGGACTGTTGTGGTGTTAATCATAAGTCCCTCACGTTCAGCCATCACCACATTGAATATGTTGTAATATCACTGCTAACGCCAAAAACTGATACTCCCTTTGTATAAATGACTATCTTTGTAGCCATCCAGATCACTTCTCTTCATCTAACAATAAAAAAAACAATATCAAAACATCAGTGAAAACATCTTAATGACGCTCATACTCAGGAGTAAACGTCTTTTTAAGTTGTGCTACTGGTGCCACTGTGTGTGTTCTATTAAACACAATTGGCTGTGTTCTCAGGTGAGAAATTACAGTTGTCTTTGTTACTGCATATTCAGCATATGAGCCTAGTTAGCAGATTTCATTGGATTAAATAAAAATAAAAGACAATTTTTCAGCTGCAGACAGAAACCAGCAGGAGGTAGTGGAAATGTGGCACTAGTTTGTATAGTCTATCAAAACTGAGCTACAGAACTACAGAGGCATCCTTTTTAAGTTTATTCTTCTCTTTGTCCCATTGTCAGGAAACTATATCTGTTAGATGTATTGCTGAGTTATAGTACTGATGCTGCGCTTTGATAGCTTCCTGTTGTACTGTGTGTGTGATATTGTCCTTCATTATGCAGTACAGCTTCAACGTGCAGAACATTATATAGTAACGAGAATTTCCTGACAATAATTAATGAGTCAAGAGGTTTATCTGGATCAAACTTCTGATTCATTCGTTCCTTTTGGTCAGATTTAGTCTTTGTGCAACGAGATAAAAGCTCATACATCCTTCAAATACATCAGTATGAGAGCATAAGAAGAGGAAGCGAAGCCAGTTGTAGCAAGACTCTTAACGGAGCTCGAACTGCGACCTTCCTCCAGGCAGCAGTCTTGGGTTTCCCCTCTTATGCTAACCACGAGTTTCTTAATGAAGCTGAAATGATAACTGCATAAGCTAAAGGATGAATCACTGCCTACGTCATGCAGTGCGGAGCAGTGTGAGGATGACGACTTTGAGGGTTTGATAATTTTAGAAACGCTCTAGTTAAAAGATGTTGTCTGTTTGACATTCATGGTGCTTAATCACCTCCTTTCTGTTACAGCTGTGTAATTTGCATTTGCTTCCCTTGGAAAGCTGGAAGGCAACTGGAAAGCTGTGAGAGAGGCTGGATTAATTAAAGTGAATACTTTCTCAACTCAAAGCTACTGTATTAGAAGAAAGCAGCCTAAGTAGGGATTACCATTAAGCTTGTGGATACTTGATCTGGTCGAGCAATATTCAGTAGCGTTGCTCTTTGTCCAAGGCACATTCTGCAAAGAGTGTACTGTATGTATTGATAGGATTTAATAAGCTTCAAATATTTCTGACTTTGAGCATTAAAAGAAAGTATACTGACTGTGTTTTCGCTGTTCTGGTCCTCTGTCTCTGCAGGTGTAGATCCTTCTTTGCAAATTGACAACCGGATCCAGGCCTCCTCCCAAGTTGCACTCCCAGGTTCCAAACACAACAAGTCTCGGGCTGCCAACACCAGGGATGAACGCTTCAGATCTGGTAATCATGTGTCTATGTTGAGTTTTAAATGTCTGGTGCCCTTTTTAATGCTGTAGCTAAACTGTGTTTTTATGTTCCCTCAGATCTGCACACAGAAGCCGTCCAAGCAGCTTTGGCAAAGTACAAAGAGAGGAAGATGCCCATGCCCTCCAAGAGACGATCTGTGCTAGTTCAATCCTCTGTTGAGGCATGCACCCCACCAGGTGAGACCTCTGTTCCCATGAACCTGCTCTTCAGCCAGGCCAGAGCTTATCCTGTGTCCGCAGGCACGTACAGACAAGCTCCGAAGCACATACACACTGTGTACATCAGTACATATCTGTGTACACACAGCCTAGGCCTGTGCTCACACTGGGATGTTTACATGTGTTCTCATGAGCATTGGAGTGTAGGATGCTGACACTCTGTTGTGTCCAGTGATCCAAGATGATGTTGCCAAGCATTTGCTACTGGAAAAAAAATGTGCATTTTGATGAATGTGTCTATTCTTTGTGACTATAAAGGCTTCAGTTCTCACCGACATGTTCCCAGGCAGTCCTTCCCACATGTGTTGCATAATGGATGCGATAATCAGATTTTTAACATAGTCTCAAAATGTCGACCTTCTGCCTGCTTTTATAACAGTTTGTATTGTGTGGGCCAGTTCATTCAAATTTGCTCCAGTTTACTACATTCTGCAATTTTGTTTTCTCAAGAATTTCCCCCAGGAAAGAATTTCATCCTCAGTCAGTCAGTAAGATAGCCGTGTAAGATTTGATCACAGAAGACTCCAGTCAGTCAAACACTGCAGTGGTTTTATCACTGGTGTTGAAGAGTTAATTGGTGGGGGGCCTTAGAGCCTCATGTCTTGGGTAAAGAGGCAGGACACAGTGGTGAAGCGAGTAACCGGATTAAGAGCTCAGACACTGGGGTTTGAACAGGAGACGGAGGGGGTCTCTTTGTGTTTTTTTAGTCACTCTGCTGTAAGTGATCTACTGGGATAAGGTGCATACGTGTGACTGACAGATCCACAAAATCATATACGGTATCGTGCATACGAGATAATCTGGGGCTGTGCTGCTTCTTCAAGGTGTGGTTGTGTTGTCTAAGATTTGTAAGTGGCAATCTTCATGAGATTACATCAGCAAATGTTTATCAAGGGCCTTAAAGATACTTTGTGGACAACATGTGAATTAACTTTCCTCTATCACCTTCTCAATCTCTTATCATGCTTTTTTGCAGTGGCTGGCTCACAACCACAAACACCTCACGTCTGACTATCCCATGTCTGATTCTCAAGAACCAACAGTAATACTTTCAGACCTGTCATTCAACCCAGTGTGACCTGACTGGATAGAAGAAGCCTTATTGAAACAACACAGTAGTCATTGCACAGACCAACCATCATGGTATACACAAAGCATTAGGACTAACAGATAAAAATACATGTATGCAAAAACAGTTCATCAATGCTTGACATCCAATTCTTCTCTAATTTATTTTTTATGTATTAGTAGACTCCTTTCTATTCAATAAAAGTATTGTACCATTTATACTACATGGAAGAAGAGTAGATTGAAAGTGGATGTCCCTTTATGAAAGATTTCATAGTATCATCATTGTTACTGTCAGGTACCAGCCAGTAGGATGATGTTGTTTCAGCCAAGAGGATTGATTACCTTTTCTATAGAAAAAAGTGAGTGAGTGCTTTAACACAGTATTGTATTAATACACAAGAGCAACTGTCTCCTCTTAGGTGTTCTCACTTTTATAGCTATACGTCCCTACCTCCAAATCTTCAATCACCGCCTGTCTTCCTCTGACTCACTCTTAACTATCTATTCTTGTTTATCCGTGACTATTGTTCCCTTTCAATTCCTTTTTCATTCTTTCCACCTCTCTGTTTCTACTTAATATTTGTTCTCTAGCCCTCTCTTTTCTCTCCCTCTGTGCAAGTGTGTCAAGGTTACTGAGATAGAGAGAGATATCGGAGAGAGGCAGAGGAATAACAAACAGAATCATAAATGCGAGATAACCCCCATGAGTCCGCTAGTGGTAGAGACATTAAATTTGAGCTTGTTATAATCAAACCTCCTCCAGCCTTCCTCTGACAGTCTCTGCAAGGCCATGAGAAAGCTTGAGCAAGGTAATGGTGATTTCAATTGGTGGTGTTAACTTGTAAGTACATACTGTGAGCGATTAGTCGGCAGATTAATCACAAGAAGGCTTATTAGTTTACAGAACATCCACCAGGCATGTGCTGATCACACACAACACACATACACACACACACAGTCTTAATCTTTGTTTTCTAAATGTCTCTCTCTCATTATCTCAGTGGAGTTGCTTTGGTTTCCCATGTTATTAAGGCTTTCATTCTGTACAGTATTCCCAGAGACTTAAGTGTAATATTTTGAGACGTGTGTTTGAGTTTTGTTGTAATAACAGCGTAAAGTGTGACCTACCTTGGTGATTCTGCAAACAGCTGTTGTTTATAACTAGTATAGTTCACTTTCTCAAATGGGTGATGCTTAAGCCCTTTCAGCTCTTTCATTGCATTTAGCTCTTTTGCAGAATGCAAATCTCAGACTGGCCTGGTCTTGCGCAACTTCAATGATTCTGTTGAAAGAACAAACGTTTCTGGGAGCTTGGCAGATGAAGTGGAATGTGTTAATTTTGAATGATCTTTACCTTGCTTTGAAGTTGTTCCTGTTTTAGGCTATTTTTTGCTGTGACCAACTGCTCACAGTTGCCTCAAGGGAGAGACGGTAAAATCATCAGTGGCTGGGTTTTTAAGTCCAAGGCATAATAACTTGAGCATACATTACAACCAGTAAGGTTTTCTTTTACACCAGTTTTAGATATGAAATATGGTTAGAACATTTCAGTTTTTTATGTATTATGTATGTATTTTTCCTAAGTATGCAAGCACTGTATGGGTGTATTTTTACAGCAGTGCTGTCAAGCAGGGATACCAGTATCTGTTAGGCAATATGTAAATGCACGGACATACTAAAAGAAACTCACATTTTTATCTCTATTTTGTCTTTAAACAATGTTTAGGACTGTGATTTAACATTGTTTTCTAGCCATACCCATTGTAGACATATAACTAAGTTTATACCATAAGTTATTTATCTTCAAAAGCTGCCTTTGTTAGTTCTATTCCTCATATTAAGTTTTCTGTCTACCTGTAGTGGATAGAAACACATAACGTCCAACCTCTTGTTTTCCCGCAGCACCTAATTTATTCTCACTCCTCTCCTTGTCTACAAATATGAAACAAACTCTGGTCTGTCTGTTGTCAAAGTCTTTCACACTGTATTATTCATATATAGTACACATACAGTTGCAGTGGGTCTTTTTGCCTCTGTGCCTGTTTGTTGGTTTGGCAGCCAAATATCAAAGATAGATTCTACCATTGAAGCCACATAAGACATTAAAATTAAAAGCCTCCCTCAGCCTAACAGCTTCATCATCATCTCCATCAAAATCATCTGACCATCCCACTGGCTTATATGTACTCTCTCCAGTATGTATAAGTAGAATAATGTATCATCAGCATATCATCTAAGTCCTGCAGAAGTCTACCATTGTTTTTATTTTTAATCCTGGTGACACTTTAGACAGCCCCATGTTGTTGTCCAGTGTTATGACGCTGCCCTGTCTTGACCTGTCAAACACAGACACCTCCTCAGCGTCGGAAGACGAGGGCTCGCTGCGCCGGCAGGGACGTCTGGCCACCTCCACGCCCTACCAGGGCCACGGCCACCCAGCCGTTGAGCACTGGTTTAACCGTGTCATCCAGGGTTCGTCCACCTCATCCTCCGCGTCATCCACCTCATCCCACCCGGGAGGGAGATCTGTCACCACCACCAACAGCACTGCCCACGCGGCCCTCAACGCCAACGCCGCAGCTACTGCACTGGCCGACCTTATGGCACACACCCACCTAGGTCAGTGACACACACTCAGTCTCATGAGCTATCACAAACCAATTTTCCTTTTCAATCGACACAGCACTCTCATCCAGTTAGCCCAGAGGTGAATACGTTTAGACAGAGTTTTGCTCAAAGTTAATAGCAGTCCTGTAAAGAAATGTAAAGATGTGTCTAGTGGGGGTGTTAGCTGTAGGAAGAAGGTATTTTAAAACCACAATGAGATAATAGTTTCATGCCAAGAAAGAAAACAGTATTAGATGTTTAAAATTATTGTGTGCTGGTGGAAGAAGTTTAAATTATATTCGCATACAGTATTTAACAGGCCTTCAGAACCCCCTGCAAAGTGTGGTTTTAAATTCCTCTCTCTATGTATACATGAATCAGAGAGTCTGCAGACGGATCTTTTTAATTTTTCCATTATCTTACATTTGCTGATTTCAGCAGAAGTTTTAGACATTCTATTATTGCTAGCCAATCAGTTTTTTTTTGTCATCTGAACCTGTATTATGTTGCTCAGACTGGTTTTTCTACAAGTATACGTAGCTACATCGCAGACAGACAGCAGTGTCCTACATAACTGCTTCTGCCGAGGCCTTATCTCCCTCCAGATACACAGACGCACTTGATGAGGCAAAACAAAGAGAACAAGCTACAGTTTTAATTCACGTCTCTCTAATTAGCCGTCTCTGTCTGCCATCTCACTGTCATTCAGTCATGTGAAAGGGCTCACAGCCACTTCACGTCAAAGCTACTCATTCCATGTTGCCATGCGAGTGTCACAAGCTAGTTAATGAGATTCAGTGGATTTATCGGCATCCGTCTCTCTCAAGCAGCAGCATTAAAGTGAGATGGTGTCTTGCCCGTGTATGTGTGTGTGTGTGTGTGTGTTCATGTGTGTCTGTATGTGTTGCAGGCAGAACCATATCCTATTAGGATGGAGCTGTCTGATTTCTGTCCAGCCAGTCTCCCCTCAAGGTTGCTGTCATAAAGTAGCAGCAGTGACTGGTGCTGAATAGATGGAGCTGTAAATAAATCTCCTATATAACCCTGTTCCTTGGCCCCTCAGACTCTGATCCTGTATCTGTCGTTCACTTCAGATGAGTAGGACATCATACATAAGCAGCAATTTTATGTAGTGGGGATGGTATTGACCAAACAAACATGACCAAAGGCATTCTGAAATCATATGCTTGTGCTATGTACAAGTTATGTGTGCATCATGTATAACCTATAGTTATTAGGTGTGTGGGAGAGGATCCCCCAGTGTGCTGTTCTTGGGGAAATTTACACATGATTTACAGCGATTGTTTTGGTTCCAACAACAACTTTGTCACCAATTTATATTTTAAATCCCATGTCCCACCACATCTGAATGCCTAAACAGCACTAACACACTTGCATTATTAAGTTTGATTTTATTAGATGCCTTTAAGTAATGTAAAAGGATTTGCCCATGTAGCATTGCAAGGTGTTTTGGTATTTCCCTCTAGGGTAATTGATCTGGATGAAAGATTCTTTTATTGGTTAATTTATGTAACTTCATTGTAAAGTTGGGCACACAAAGGGAGTACAAATGGAGGCTGTCATAATGTCCTCAGACTCAGATATTACAAAGGTGTCTTGTCCCACGTTGACTTGCTGATGGGAATGTATCTGATGAATAGAAACATTCATTCATCATCACAGCACATAGTTAAAACGGAGGTTAAATGTGAAATCCTTGTAAAAAATACACTCTGCAGTCACTTACAGATGACAAAAAGGCTTTTTTAGCCTCAGTCAATGTCCTAAGCTGTCAGTTTTTTGTTAACGCATTAAGTAGTATTTTTATTTTGTGGCGATAGCCCTGAGTAGGCCTGGCGTTTGACCTTTCAACCCCCCCCGACACCCCACCCACCACAGATAACCACACAGCTCCCCCCGACGTGACGGGGCTGTCGGAGCGCTCCTTGCTTCATGCAGAGCGGCCCCAGGTGGCCTCGGTGCGAGGCGTCTCCCGTGGCCACAACCACCACACCAGCGTCATGGAGACTGCAGATGGTGAGTTTCCTGCACGCACGCACACACACACACACACAGAAACACAGTCACCTCCCATTTTCCTCTCTCCCCTGCTGTCTGTCCCTCTGTCTTCTCCTTAGTCAGTCTGCCTGTCAGACTGGCACAAGCTGCTGACTGACCCTCTTGTGTTGCCATGGTAACACTGCACCTCTCCACTGCCCCTGGAAAAACTCCCAAACCACCTTGTCTCTATTTTAATGTTTTGTATGTCATTAACTGATATAAAAAAAACCCCACATAAATTACCTACCTGTTTTCGGGATAAACAGACATTTACAATTGTTTACAACGCTGTTTCAGAGTCGTGAGCTGCAAACCAAATTATTAGAGCTGAGTCTTGTGTCAGTTCTCACCGTGTTGTTAGTGAATCAGTGCATAAAATGAACAGCCTTCAAACCCAAACATCATTCATCATTCAAACAGTGAAGTCTAGTGTGCACCCCATTGCAGATATTGACAATAGCACCATGAGGATGGTGTCTTTACTGTGATAAAATATAAATTTAACAGACATTACCAGAGATACCGTTTAGAGAAAAATGAATATGATTTGCACAGTATGAGTTCATTGAATGCTGAGTTGTCACAGATGACAATGAGGTTGACCGATCCATAAAAACAGTTTGAATGTGTTCCTGTCATGCTTCCATCCTCATTCATTCAACATCAGAGCCGAAATGCTGCTTTGAATTTTTGTCCAATGTGTTAACAAGGTAGCAGCCTGAAAACTGGAGCAACACTTTACCTTACTGCTGTTCATCCGCTGCCATTAAGAATATCAGTGTTGTCTGGGTTTTCACTGCTTAATAAATACAAAGGCAGCCCACCTAGCTGACACATAAAGGAAAAGGGAGTTAACACATGGACAGAATTTTAAGAGATGTCAACGCTGTTGTTTTCCCTTCTGTTTTGCCGGGTGGTGTTTAAGACATTTAAAACCTACACCTTGTATGCAGGTCATGCCACATATTTAATTAAAAATACCTCAAGTAACAGAAAACAGCAAAACATCCTTAAAAAAGTCTTCTCTTCCTTAACTTCAGGCTGTTGGTAGATTCCTCAGTCACTCATTCACACACACACACACACTCTCACACACACAGAGTTAGCAGGGTTGTGTTCATTCATTCCTGATGTGTCTCTCCTCTAGGCAATGAGTGGAGAGGTGAAGGATCCCTCAATTTAATGGATGGTATTTATAACTGTTCCTTCATCTCTATGGCAGTATGCTACATGTGCACTCTGCTGCTTGTGCACATGTGTGTTTGTTCGTGTTTTCTGCCTTCGCCTCCACTGTCAGGTCTAGCACTTGTCCAAACCGCGTGTGTGTTTTCCTAAAATGTATGTAAAGCTAGTGTGAAGTCAGTCATTAGATTCCTGTGTTTGTGTGTGTGTGTGTGTGTGTGTGTTCGTGTAGTTGAGTATCTTGCACAGGCTTTAGCATTCGTAGCATCTTCAAGCTATGTCTAACCTACAAGCTGCCTGAATCGATCATGTTGAAGCATATAGTGCGAAAAGGCCTTTCTACTGTTCATTTGAGGTTGTGAATAAATAGCATGGTGACATTTCTTTTTTTTCTGATTATGCCATTTTAATATCGACACGTAGTCGGATGGGCCAACATCCTATAGTGCCTAATTAAAGATGGTCAAGGTGCAGTCTGTGTCAGCTGAAGAAAACAAATGAAGACATCCAATGTAAGACCGTTCAGTAGGATCTTAGTTGAAATATTCTCCGGTTTTCTTATTGTCAAAAACTCCCATGAAAACAAACAGCAATGAATGTATCCTACTAACAAGTATTGCCTGTGTTGCCAAAGCCTGGTGTAGTTTTTTCTTCTGTGCTATAGACCCTTAGTTTATCCAAAAATATCAAAACACATCAGTGGGGCCACACGGGGCAACATGCTCCTCCGTTACCATGAGCAGTCCCACAAATACCATCCTGCTGCCGTAAATACTTACTAAATCACTAAATGTTTATTAATACGTGGCAACAAATGCACTATTTTCCCCCGGTTTGAGTAATGTTTGATAAAAACTAAAGTACCCAGCTGTTTTAAGAAAATACTTGGCCTCTTTAAAAAATGAAACTACATATCTGAAAGATTCACATCCTCAGTAGGAACAAGTGAGACAGACAAGCTGGAGAAGTCAGGAAATATACAGATTATTTTTGGGTTTGGTCTTCTCATGGGATGTTTTGACAGTATGAAATATATAGAATAAAATCAGCCTGATCCTTTATCTCAATGTTTGTTATGCTCTGTTTAATGGTAAATGTAGTTAATTTCTGTATATACATATTATTGCAAATACATGGTGTTACACCCCACCACCAATAAAAACCAGTTTGCTTCAGTAATTTAATACTGTGGATGGATAAGTAATGAAACCATGAATATGTTAATTATAGTCATCATCACAAGTAAATCCAGACATGCTGTGTTATTAATGATCAAGGCTATTGAGTGGGTGGGGGTTCAGGGCCCCTCAGATGTTGTCCTGTGTGTCAGGGGCTTTCTAATTGGCCCATCAGGTGCTGCGCTGAAACCCACACGTCCACTCCCAGTACATCTGTCTTTACACGAGGAGGCAGAGTCTGTCTGAGCCAGGTTTATTATAGAAAGATACATCAGGCAAGCTGTGTGCAGCTGTGGCCTTCATCTCCTGTGGCTGTCTGGAATGTCTGACACAGCCCCCCCCTCAAACTAAGTTTGAATTCATAGGGAGGAAATGATGTCCGATTATATCTGGAAATATCCATTTTTGAAATGTGAGGAAAATCTAACTGGACACATCCCCTCTTCTCTCACTCAAAGTCTGTTGTTTCTCTTGTTTCTCTCCTTTATTTATGTTGTTTTGTCTTTGCAAAGGTCTTTGTCTCTGCGATGATGGTTTTTGAATATATTCTGGTTCAACTTTCTTGAGCAAAGTTCAGCTCAGTTCAAGTTAAAGATCAGATTTTACATGTCAGCTGATTTACATATGTTTTGACTTGGCTCAGGTATAGGTGTTGGTTTCTTTTATGTTTGCCTCCCACAGTTAGGAATTTGGAGCAGAGCATATGTGAAACAGCTATCTTTTGAGACACCTCATGAATCACTTGCAGCAGAGGGGACATCTTTGTTGCTAGGCAGCAGGAGGCTCCTCGTTTTTCTGATTTATTTAGCCTGTAAGGTTCATCAATGATTCTAGAGTTTGCTGATTGAAAGACTAACTTTTGACCTCCAGGTGACTGTAGAGGACCTTGAGGGCCGCTGTTTTGTTGTCTTGCCACAGTGTGAGTGACAGTTGGTTGTCCTCTACGTCCCATTAGAACGTTATACTGACCTTTTTCTATTTTCTTTTTTTTATCTGTCCTCCCCTCATCGTCTCATCAACCTCTCAATCAATGTCTTTCTCAACTTGTATCCCCTCCCACCTTTTCCATTACATCTATTTCCATTCCCATATTCTTCCTTTACCTGTCTGTATCTCACTCCATATCTTTGTCTTGCCATGTTTATTTCCACCCTACCCTTTTTTTTATCCCCTCCAATCTCATTGTGTAGGTGTTCCAGTAAACAGTCGCGTCTCCTCCAAAATCCAGCAGCTGCTCAACACTCTGAAAAGACCAAAGCGGCCGCCGTTGCGAGAGTTCTTTGTTGACGACTTTGAGGAGCTATTGGATGGTAAGCTGGCCCAAAAGTAACTATATTACTTACTTACTTAGAAACTAAGCTTCTATTAATTCAATAAATCATGAAAAAAATAATCCTTTTTCTGTGGTGTGATCAACATACTGATCAGAGACTGAATTTGACACAAACACGCCTGCTCTTTCGAGTGTGACGGGCACTGGAATTTTTAGATTTCCTGTCGGATTTTTGAGGTTTCAAGCTTTTAGTATTGGTTATTTATCGAATTCTTGTTGCAGCGTTAAATTGTCACCCTGACCTCACCACGCCTCACAAGTAAACAGTCGAGGTACACTTTTAGATCATCGATTGTTATTTTAACTCTCTGTGGAACAGAGACCACCAGGTGGGCTAAGGGAGTGGTTGGGGGGAAAACTGGGTACAGAAACACACGGTGGACCAGCCCTGTCAAACCGTTTCCTCCATTCCAACCATCGTGGGTTTTGGGTGGTACTCTGCCAGGCTGAATAAACACTGTGCAAATGAAAAAAAACAGAAGGAATAGTAATATATCAGCAGGTAATTGTAATGCCTCCCTGACTTTGGCAAAGATTCTGTGGCACAGCGAGCCTCAGCGGTCTGCATGGTGCGAGCAGAAAAACACACAGTGCTGAAATGGGAGCAGACCGAACACTATCTTTTCCCAATAGAGGTGTTTTATTTGGCGGGGATTCATGTAGCCAGCTCAGTTAAAAATTCTGAATGCCACTTGTCAGAGAGTTACGGTTGAAGAGGGAGGTGTGAGGGGAGAATATTGATGGAGAGATGGAAGTCAAATTAGAGTGTGACTAGGGTGGATGAAGGGAGAGACCTGTGCCATTCAATAACCGGTAGCTCCCTTGAGACAGACAAGACTGAGTTTCTCAGGAACACTAAGACCGATAAGGACAGAATACAGCTCACCTTTAATCCTCTATCACCCCCATCTCATTGTCTTGCAATCCTAACTCCCTCTACTCCTGAGCCGTCCTTTAAGATAGCTGTATAATTCACAAATTTGCCATTTCTGTGTAAATCCCTCAAAAAGAGAGATGCACAGAGCTACTTTATTAAATAGATTGGAGCTTGGATGGCATCAGCATGTCAGGAGCTAGTTATGCTTTGACGGACAAAATTGCCTACCTTCAGACTGTCATGTTCTCTTCCTCCTGTATTTAGTCCAGCAGCCAGATCCCAACCAGCCAAAGCCAGAAGGCCAGCAGATGAGCCCCCTGGAAGGAGAGCCTCTCGGCGTGGTGACCAACTGGCCTCCCTCTTTGCCAGCAGCCTTGCAACGGTGGGGCACCACGCACCCTAAAAGCCCCTGTCTGACGGCACTTGACAATGCTGGCAAACCCGTCTACACACTCACCTACGGTAGGTGTCAACCAGAGGAAGATTTGCCCAGAATGAATGATGGAGATTGGTAAAACAACTCTTCTCATCCACTCTTTGTGGTTTTTTTCTCCATCCAGATAATTGACAGATACATTTCTGTGTTTGTCTTTACATAACTTATTTTGTAACCTACTGTCAGTCTAAGCTGTTTTTTGTGTTTGTAAATCATATGAAATATTTGTGTGATATGTGTGATATGTGTGTCTTCACCTCTGTAGGTAAACTATGGACCCGCAGTCAGAAACTGGCCTACACTCTTCTTAACAAGCTGAGCACCAGAAATGAGCCTTTGCTTATGCCTGGAGATAGAGTAAGTCATGAGATAAAACTGTATGTTCAGTGGCAGTCAGTTGCATGTTAGATTCCTTGTTGCATTTTAGGGAATTGATCGATGCTCTTGAAACAATATTCAGCAAATGCAACAGTACAATAAGCTCAGTTTCCTCAACACCAGTATTTTAAATAACCAATAGTAAATACGCAACATTTAGAGCTGTAGTACCAAGGCTGTATTTCTCTGAACATGAGGTAGTGCTGAAAATGAAATGGGGGAAAAATTAGCAAAAAGGAGTTAGTCACCGTACTTAAGAACATATTATTGTCAAGTGAGCCTTCTTCAAATCTTGATGGCACTCCTATGAGGAGAATCAAATGTTTGGTTTCAGATCTTGTCCATGCAACCCCTTGTTCTTATTATCTTTACTTCAAACAGAAACAGTCATTAAAGCAAATAATCAATGACATACTTTGACAGCTGTGGTATCTTTGACACATCTGTAGGTTGCACTTGTGTTCCCCAACAATGACCCAGTGATGTTCATGGTGGCCTTCTACGGCTGTCTCCTGGCAGAGCTGGTGCCTGTGCCTATTGAAGTGCCACTGACCAGAAAGGTAAAGACAACTGCAAAATACAATCACGAGTGAATGCTTAGACTTTATGACATTTTTTGCTGTTCTGCAAGATGGGTGAAGAGCAGGAGTGACCCCTACTGGACATTTAACCCCTAAATGATTGAAGGGGAGACAAGAACTGTTATGTTGTTTCAATGTTGATGTTCAGGATTTATTCCAATATCCTTGAATATCTGTTAGTACCCAAGAACATCTAGTTTCTAGTAGTAATCTAGTTGTCATTCGTTGCATGACTAAATCTGCAGCAGCAGATTTATCTCTTAAATGTTCTAATTACAGTGCATTGTGATGTATAGGAGTCTCCATCACATCCATCAGCTCAAACTGAACCAAATTCATCCACATTAGTTACACAGGTTGAATATTAATGCCGGTTCTTGATTGCTCTTTATAAGCATGCTGTTGGCAGATGCTGTGCTGTAATTAACGAGATTTGAGTGAGGTGAAATTATGTATCATTCCGGTCAAAATGTTGGATCACAGGCCAACTGTTCTCGAGACTCAGAAACTCAGACACTGACTTGTCAACTCATTTTTCTCCTGCTCTCTTTTTCTTCCTTTCTTTTTATTCTGTCTCTATCACTCTTATTTTTCCTCCCACTGTCCTTCCTTCCACCCTGTATCTCCCTTTTTTTTGTTGCTTTCCTGCACAGTATGTTTTGCTCAGCATGAGTGTAGCTGTAAACTAATTTGCACAGCCAATCAAATATGAGTGAGTGTGTGTCAGATCTTGGGTTTTATTCCTGCGACGATCAGGCTTTGATGCTCAGCAGCAGAGTTTTTAATAGTGATTAGCCGTCACTCTGCTTTCTTACCTGCTGCTGCTTTGATCTACAATGCTCTGAGGTTTCTTCTTCTCCTTCATCGTCCTTCTCTCTCTCTCCGTTACAATTCCCGCATTCTCTCACAGCGTCTTTTCTCAAAGTCTTTATATTTTGAATTTTATTGTTAATAGTTGATTGTTGTGTGACAAAACTGTTTGCCAAAGTTTTCCAAAATGAGCTTCATATATTTTCATCCTCATTGGTCCCCCAGGATGCAGGAAGTCAACAGATTGGTTTTCTGTTGGGCAGCTGTGGCGTCACGTTGGCACTGACCACTGATGCTTGTCAGAAAGGCCTGCCCAAAGCACAAACGGGGGAGGTAGCCACTTTCAAAGGTACAGCCTGTTCTATTTTCATTTTGACTATCTGTCTATATAGTTTGACTTGGTTCGAACTGATTTCTTATCTGTCCCTGCAGGCTGGCCACGGTTGCTGTGGTTTGTGACAGATGGAAAACATGTTGTGAAGCCTCCTAAAGACTGGCATCCTCCAATACGGGAAGCCAGTAATGACATAGCCTACATAGAAGTAAGAGCACCTTGACTGAGGAATGTAGAATGATGATATTAACTATAAAACAAAAAATATATATATTTTACATATATTTTAATATATTTAACAAAATTATTAGTTTCTGTTTCATATAGTTATATCTCATTTATGTACCCTAACCCTGTTCAAATGCTGTGCCGTGCGTTTGTTTTACATCCAGTATAAAACCAGCAAGGAGGGAAGCACCATGGGGATCACAGTGTCCCATTCAGCCATGCTGGCTCACTGTCACGCCCTCACACAAGCCTGCGGCTATGCTGAGGGTGAGCAAGACACTCTGTATTTACTTCTCAAGTACCCATTTTGCAGTGTTTGTTTCCTCTGTCATGGGCAAAAGCATCCAGTTGGTGGTAATGAGAATATATCATAGTCACATTTGAGAGCAACAGTGGAGTGCAGGCGCTAAAGAGAGAGAGAAACAGAAAGAGAGCCTTTTCGGAATTGCTCTGTTGACTTTTTTTTTATTTATACTTCAGGTTAGATAACACAGCATGTTCATCAAATAAACCAGTTTTATAATCCATAATATATAGACTTTCCCTGTCACGTTACTCACAGATCCTATTGAAGTGTAATTACAGTCTAGCTCAATAAATGCAGCTGTTCAGTTGCTTGTGTTTCTTTGCATCAGACCTGGGTCAGGTCTGCTTAAAAAGAAAGGCACCTCCTCTCCTCCAGTGTCCCAGTTTTGCTCTAAATAACTTCTAACTGCACCAGCAGCCCCTAGAGACACTCCAGCTCTGTTTCTGAAACTTAGTTTGTTACTCCTCTCAATCTGATACTTCTGTGGTCAGGATTTACTCTTTATTATGAAAATTGTGCTGTGTTAAAAGTAGTTGGATGATATGTGATTTAGCGAGTCAAGCACAGGAATGTCACATTTAAAAATCTCGCCTAACCTTGGCAATATCTCCTTTTTGATTTTGCAGCCGAGACCATCACCAATGTCCTGGACTTCAAGAGAGAAGCAGGATTATGGCATGGTGTTCTCACTGTGAGTGGTCTTAACCCCCCCCCGGCAAAGCTAATAGGCTGGTTTTATAATTAGAAATAGAAGAGATCTATACTCTGAATAAAAAGTCACATTTATTTGACTGACTTTTTTCCCTCTGAGGGCTTAAT
Source organism: Thunnus albacares (assembly GCF_914725855.1). Taxonomy (NCBI): domain Eukaryota; kingdom Metazoa; phylum Chordata; class Actinopteri; order Scombriformes; family Scombridae; genus Thunnus; species Thunnus albacares. Next base: position 18,069,346 of record NC_058116.1, read on the forward strand.
CAGTATGTAAATTAATTCACGCTAACAAAGTCCTGATGGGCAGAAACATCGTGTCTCATAACTCAAGACTTTGAAAGCTGTAAAAGAAATTCAAACCTCTTATTCTAACACTTAGTTAACCCAGTTTTTATTAGCTGGTAGCAAACATGATGTGGAATTTACATACAGATCATACATGACCTGCTGTTCCTAAAATGACACTTCCATAGCACAGACACACACATGTTTTATAGTCTTCGCAGTAAGTGATAAAATCTTGTCATAACTCGCAGCTTGTTTACAGTGACAACATGTAGTCGTAACACACTTGTGAGACATTTTGGTGCTTATCTGATGCTTGTCTGTTCTCACGACAGAGCGTCATGAATCGGATGCACGTGATCAGCATTCCTTACTCCCTGATGAAAGTCAACCCCCTCTCCTGGATACAGAAGGTTCACACATACAAAGGTGAGGGATACTCGATCCTTGACTTTTGCCACTTTTCACTGTTACTCTGCCTGCTGCATCTCAACCATATGAAAGGTGATTCGCTGCGGGGTCAAACCACCTAACTGTAACTAAATCGTGCCACTTTTTGCTCTATCAGTGAGGCTGCATCTGACCAGAGTGACACCTAGAAAAGACTGTTTCTCGTTACAATTTTGATTCTCACTGCACATTTGACGGGTGGATGGATCAAAGCAATAGTTTGTCGGACTCATTGATTTCTGGCTCAGCTGTATTAGCCCGGTGGAGGTCGAGGACAGGAGGCCTGATGTGCTGAATAAAATTCAGCTCCTGTCTGGTTCGAGCTCTGCTGAGTCACCTGTTGGCAACTGAGTCAGTCTGTGCTGCTATTTGCTGTCAGGCTTTGTGATCTGTGATTGGCTGTCAAGCTGGACAACAGAGGTGTTGATTGGATGATTCTATTGTGAGCCTGTCTTGTTGACTGCGTGTAACATGTCTGTTTGTGTTTGTGTGTCTGCTGCGCAGCGCGGGTAGCAGTGGTGAAGTCGAGGGACATGCACTGGTCTCTGCTGGCCCAAAGAGACCAGAGAGACATCAGCCTGAGCTCACTGCGCATGCTGATCGTAGCTGATGGAGCCAACCCATGTGAGTCCACCAACGTACTCTCACTTAATAAAACATCATAAGTACAACATGATTAAAACCCTCAGGCTACCAAAGATTATCACTTATTTGTGTTTGTTGCTGATTGGCTCTGTATGTGTGTTTGTGTCCTGTGTATTGGGGGGTGTGTGTGTGTGTTTGTGTGTGTGTGTGTGTGTGTGTGTGTGTGTGTGTTACTACAGGGTCGATATCCTCCTGCGATGCCTTCCTCAACGTGTTCCAGGCACGTGGGTTGCGACCTGAGGTGATCTGTCCATGTGCCAGCTCCTCAGAAGCCATGACTGTCGCCATCCGCAGGTGAGCTGCGGTTACTGCACCCTTTTGAAACAAAGCAACCTGCATGCTACCGCTTTGCATCACTGTGCTGTTATGTCACACTGCGTTTGCAACATCAGCTGGATCCTGCAGGGAGAGGAGGGAGATTTGATGCTTCTTTAACACAGAGATGGATTGAACAATTTTACAGCTTTCTGCCGATCATGGAGCTTAGTAATGGAGAAGGATTATTATGATAGATGGACTAAAAACATGCCTCAAATAGACAAACTGGCACTATTTTTAAAACAAGTAATGCCGTTTGTTTTGAGAAATATGCAAGTCTAGAAATGTTGTAATGGAGCCACATAGTCTCACAGATTCACATGGTAGTCATGTTCTACCAAAACCATATCTGTCTCCTCTCAGGTGTCAGTACTGCCGTGATAAACACAATGTACTAAGGCAGTGGACAGCCATTTTTGCTATTAAAGAACAAAAAGAACTGGCATCACAGCCATACAAACTGTGAAACTATGTTATGTTTGTCACGAAACAAAGCAATGTTGGTATCTGCATACTGTGAACATATTTAACTGTAAGTCTCTCTAATAGTTTTCCCTCAAAGTGGACCACGTGTCTTATTCTGTTCAGTAATACTACAAGTATTATTTTAATAATGTATGTGTCCCGCAGACCTCCAGAAATGGGCGTTCCTCCTCCAGGGAAGGCTGTGCTATCTATGGGTGGGCTGAGCCATAGTGTGATCCGTGTGGACACAGAGGAGAAACTCTCTGTCCTCACAGTGCAGGATGTGGGACAGGTCATGCCTGGAGGTACAGTGCACTGTGCCGGCCATCGGTTAACATTTGGCTGATGTTCATGAGTAAAATGCTAACGATAAATTTAAAAGGTGAAATATTTGTACTTGCAGCACAGAGAGAAGGGATTATCTGATCAGATTTTTTGCGATCCGGCTGAAAAGAGAAACTAAATTCCAACTTCTCAATGCTTTTAAATCCCTCTATGTGTATTACAAAGACCTCTGTTGACAATAACCAAACAATTCAAATCAAAATCCAATTAAACAAAAAAATATTAGTAGACATGATTAAAAAGTTAATAATAAAGCAATCCAAATGAGCATAAGTAAACCAATTTAGATGTTTACTTGTAATAATATTTAATTGTTCTGATGTTGAAATCTCCTGTCATTGTGCATTTCCAGCTGTGGTTTGTGTGGTGCGAGTGGAGGGGACACCCTATCTCTGTCAGACAGACGAGGTTGGAGAGATCTGCGTGAGCTCAGGTTGCACTGGTGTAGCTTATTATGGCCTCCCAGGCATGACCAAGAACATTTTTGAGGTTAGTGTTTTACCTTATACCTCATATGCATACCTCCTGTTAATTTATATAACATTTGCTGAGTGAAAATCTTGTTAAAATATAGAATGTTTAGGAAAAGGGAAGAACAAGTTGTTTTTATGTGGGTGATATCACATTTTTGACATAATGAAGGATGAAGGCCTTCTTTGATAGCACAAAATTTAAACCTTTTTCTCAAGGATGTGAGAAATCATTTGATTGTTACCTTAAAATAACTTTTCAAAACCATGTTGTTTAAAATGCTGAAATTCCCAGTTAGCCCAGTCACTGCAGTTCTACCTTAAAGCGTTTTATTCCAGTCATCATCTTTCTCTAAGCTCACTCATTAGACTGCAGTTTTTGCTAAATGAATGCAGACCGCAAAAGCTTACATGTACTTCATTATTGCATGCAATGTTATTCAAAGTAGAGAAAATGTTAAATTCTTTGTACTTCATACATGCATGTGTATTTTTAACGTTGTTCTGTCTTGTTGCAGACCATCCCAGTAACATCATCTGGGCTTCCCATCAGTGACAGACCCTTCAGCAGGACCTCACTGCTGGGCTTTGTGGGACCAGTAAGTTCCACTTCATTAATCAGTCTTGTAACTTACATTTCTGTCTGTCTTACAGCTGTGTCATTAAACGCGTCAATTCTTCCAAACCTCCCGACTGTAATAAGTTGTAGCTTTTCACAAGCTACTAAAATACGTCTGCTCGAACCTCAAATACTCAAATACTTGACATTAATATACAACCTGGGATTCTATATTGATACTGAGATCCTCAATGTTACTCATCAACCTGTCCTGTCTACTTCAGTTAGTAATTTCCTACATTTCCCAGAAAGACTTTCAACAACCTTTTAAAGAACATGCCTGCATTTGGTGTCTCTGGTTGTGAGTGAAGAGAGTGATAGCTTAGTAAGAGCAAGAGTTTAGAGAACCTGAATTAACTCAGCAGCTTTATCATCCAGAGCACAAGGCTCTTTTTAAACCCAGTTTAATGGGTCAGCTGACGATAAATCACAAAAAGTGATTTCCTCACATATGTTTATGGGTAATTCAACAGCTGTGTGTCTTTCCACAAACAATGTCCCACAGACTTAAGATAATCCACAGACTTCTTCTTCAGCAGAAAATACTATTGTTCCAATAAAAACTGTCGACTGAGAGGTTTATTTATTTAGAAACTGCCCTTAGTAAACGGTTTAGAAGAACAACTGTGTTGTTTGTACAGTTTAAAATCAGTGAAGTAAAGAATCATATTTTATTCAGTTGACCTAAAGTGACATCTGTCTCATTGATCCAGGGCCAGCCAATGAGTGAATGAGTGGGGAATGGCTTTGCTAGGCTAATTAGTCAGTGCATCTGAAAGAGATGCATCATCCCAGAATTGGTGGTAATTTTATTCCTGAGCCGAAAGCAGAGTTCAGGACATGGCAGCTTAAGGACATAAAGAGGCTGATAAAAATTTGAAAGCTGTAATTAAACCTTTTGAGGTCTAGAAACATTCATTTTCCCTACTTGTGTGCTTTTACTTAATATTTTAATCTGCATGCTGTATGGATGCACACTGTACTTTAAAGTAGGTAAATGCATAGACTGTTGTAGGCAAAAGAGGCTGTAGGCACTGTGACGTCATCCCTTGGTTTGTGGACTCTGTTTTGAAGCCTCGAGTTTGCATTTTGACCATCACCATCTTGGATTTTAGAAGCCAGAAGTGTTTGGACGAGAGGGTGGTGATGACCCTAATGCTAGCTGCTAGTTGCTAGCTTGGTTAGCTCAGTGCATTTGTAGTCTATGATTAACTGTGTTAATGCTAATGCTAATATTCACAAGCGAAAAACAGCCTTCAACCATGAAAACAAAATTTACTTACCAGAAAACTGAACATCCAGCTCCTTCGAGGGTCTTTTAGTACAACCAAACGCTGAACAAATATGTAACCAATGTAACCAAAATGTTACAATTAACTTTCATGAATTTAAGCATTTTTTGTAACGGGCTGTGAACATGTTTATCACTGCTGTACAGCTGGGGGTTTTCACATTGGGGTCTATGGGGATTGACTTTTGGAGGCAGCCTCAAGTGGCCATTTGAGGAACTCCAGTTTTTGGCTTCATTTTTCAGCCCCAAAGTTTGCCGCTTAGGTAAATGTCACAATCTACCCATCTAATAGTGTGTACTTTGCATTTCCCACCAGGACAGCCTTGTGTTTGTGGTGGGGAAGATGGATGGGATGATGGTGGTCAGCGGGCGGAGACACAATGCTGACGACGTGGTTGCCACAGCACTGGCAGTGGAGCCCATGAAGTTTGTGTACAGGGGGAGGTAAAAGAAAAAAAACATTCAGAATCAAACTTTACACTTCTCCACATATCTGCAGACTGTCATATCTACATACTGTCTTATCTGAGAGCTGTGTACTCCATCTGTAACAGTGTTGTTGTACGTTGTGTGTTCCAGGATAGCTGTATTTTCTGTGTCAGTGCTGCATGATGAGAGGATTGTTGTTGTGGCAGAGCAGAGACCAGACGCCTCTGAGGAAGACAGCTTCCAGTGGATGAGCCGTGTCCTTCAGGTGCTGACTGTTTTCACAACTTATGATCAGTGATATCTAATTAAAGGAATATATCTGTGGATTTGTATGTTTTATTTTAGTAAATGTGCAATTCATGTACAGTATACTTTATACCCTTATTGGTATGTTCAAGGACATTCTGGTATCCAAGACTTGATAGTCAGTCAAGAGACAGACAGCCAAAGAACTTTGTCTTTATAAGCAGCACATACAGTACAGTCAGAGAGCATTAAGACTGTGACACATGTTTTGTTATGTTGGCACATTTGATTTTAAAGTATACTCTGATGTTACATCCACATCAGATAAAAATAAATGACTTGTGCACTTTGTATATATAGTCTCTCAGCTTTAGGGGAGAGAAAGTAATAGGACATTAATAGAACATCAAAGCACATCACTGTCCTCATCAAACCCACAAGACAAACAATAAGCAAACATAGAAGATCTGTTTAGCAGCTTAATTTTCCAAATGTGTGATGGGGAAGCATTCTTCAAGGCATCAAGAAAGATGTGTTTTTAAAACAGCTACTTGAAATTACATTTCTAAGCAGCTGGAGGACATCATTTTAGTTAAAAGCCTGGTTGTATGCTTTAGAAAATTGTCACTAGTAAAGTGAAATATTCATAATTTTTACTAGATTTGATTTATCTTAATCTATACATGCATTTAATAGTGATGAATATAAAATCAAGAATAATTGCAGGTGAAAACATCCCCCAGAGTGCTTACTAAAACTAAAATACTTTTTTTTTTTTAAAAAAAAAAATTTTTATAACTCAGCTGATTTACTCAACACTTTTGTTGAACTCTGGTTGGTTTCTGTCTTTTCCAGGCCATTGACAGCATCCACCAGGTTGGGGTGTACTGCTTGGCTCTGGTGCCTGCCAACACGCTTCCCAAGGCTCCCCTGGGTGGCATTCATATATCTGAGACAAAACAGCGCTTCCTGGAGGGCGCCTTGCACCCCTGCAACGTCCTCATGTGCCCTCACACGTGTGTCACGAATCTACCCAAGCCGAGACAAAAACAGCCAGGTAGAGAACCAGACGTCCCTGCATGGATGCAGCATGAAAAAAAATCAATTTCTTCTTTTTTATTGCAGTTTTTATTAATATGATGATATCAGTGTTGTCGCTGACTTCATTGACATGATGAATGACTGTGGTTGTGCTGGACAGAGGTCGGACCTGCTTCTATGATAGTGGGCAACCTGGTGGCAGGCAAGAGGATAGCACAGGCCTGTGGGAGAGATGTGGCCCAACTAGAGGACAATGACCAGGCACGTAAGGTAGAGATTCATCCTCATTTCACCCACTCATCACCCACACATACATGCTGCAGACACGGGTAAGGATCCATTGGTGGAATCTGAAATATATGCAGCTGATGGAGTGGACTGCTGACTCCTCAATCATTCATTACTCTCATCAGCTTCACATAAACTGTAACCCATGATATCTCACATTCATTTACAAAAACCCATCTTGTGCCACCAGGCTCCATTAATTCTACACGTGTATTGTGTCACTATTGCGTCAGTGTGTGTCTGACTTTGCTGTGTGTTACTTTGATTCCTCTCTAGTTAAACTTGTGTTTCTGTCTCTCTTTTATAGTTCCTCTACATACAGGATGTGCTGCAGTGGAGAGCTCAGGCCACTCCGGACCATCCACTGTTTCTTGTTCTCAATGCTAAGGTAATGTCTTTCTGTTTAGCATCTGTTAATCATAGTGTCATTTAAAGGTGGGCAATATAGTAGAATCCTCTTCAATTTAAAAAAACAAACAAAAAAAACAACAACAATCAGTTGTAGTTAATGTCTGTTTTTGGATAATACAGTTTATTTAATACCTGTTATCAAAATACTTCATTATATCAATGCAAAAATTATGTAATTACTCATTGATTTGCAATAACCTAATACCTAATACAACTAAATGTATTAAATCTATAGTTACCTTGGTAGAAACAGTACAACCATCAAGTACAACCAAGAAGAAATCTTTTCTGGTTGAATAACTTTTATCATCTCATATTTCATCATATCAGATGTAGGATGATGAAGACTAGCCATCATCCTTGAACTTGTTGCTTAATAGCTGTTTAATTAAGATAGTGGTGTAGATGAATCTAACATGTTCTTATCTTTTGCTCTTCAGGGCACGGTGGCTAGTACGGCTTCCTGTCTGCAGCTGCACAAGCGGGCAGAGCGGGTTGCTGCGGCACTTATGGGACGCCTCAACACCGGAGACCATGTAGCGCTCGTCTACCCACCAGGTAGACATCTGTTCCTTCACTGTCCCCGTTTTCAGTTCTGTCTTTTAATCTTACACACCGACACCTGAGGCAATTAAATTCTTATTATAGAAAAGGCTTATTCTTCGGTTATTCTAAGGTTCAGTCATTTCATCAGACATAATATATAAAATGGAAAACTGTGTAAATTATAAATGTTCTTGCACAGGAATCGACCTGATTGCCACCTTTTATGGCTGCCTGTATGCTGGCTGTGTCCCAGTGACTGTCAGACCCCCGCACCCGCAGAACCTGGCCACCACCCTGCCCACCGTCAAGATGATTGTTGAGGTAACACAGCGTCTCCTGACCTGCATCAAAATACTAATTAAATCCCTTTTACCACAGTTATATTACAATGATTAAACCTGGTGAATTTATGGATGAAATGTGATAAACTTTATTATATAGAAAGTCAGCTCTGCACTCTGAGGCGTGCTTTTCTTTCTGTGTGAACAGTTAAAAAAATGTAATATACTGTCTATATATGCTGTAATACTGTAGTATCTGTGTGTTAAAGGTCAGTAAGTCGGTGTGTATCCTGACCACTCAAGCAATAATGAAGCTGCTGAAATCCAAAGAGGCTGCTGCTGCTGTGGACATCAAGAGCTGGCCCATGGTGCTGGACACAGGTGAACTATGTGCACACACTCAAAAACACACTGAGGTCTTCAGTTTTGCTCTCATGTTGACATCACCCAGTAGATTTTTAAATAAAGGAAGGACATGGTCTTTGATTTCCATGTCTGCTGTAAAAACTCTGCTCCATCTACTCCTCTGTTTGTCCTCCAGATGACCTCCCCAGGAAGAAGAGTCCCCAGATGTATAAGCCTCCGACCCCTGAGATGTTGGCTTACCTGGACTTCAGTGTGTCCACAACAGGCATCCTAGCAGGGGTCAAAGTATGTTGAGAGAGATGTGATGAGGACAGTAGATACACATGGGTCATCTCAGTACTTAACAGGTCATGATGAGATGCTACCAGACCACACTTCCTCCACATTTCTGAAGAAAGTTTATAGTTCTTAATATTTTATAGTAGAGATCATGAATGCAACAATAATATGGTTGTAATTACAAGCTAGCAAAATACAAATCAGATGTTTGTGTATTACTGGGTGACAGTCTGAAAAATTTACTCTGGAAGAGAAAGTTCTCAGCTTCAAGCGACCATCTACACACTGCTGAGGTGTCCATGAGTGAAACGATGGATCCTTAAAAGCTCAAGGAGTTGTATTTAAGTTCAATTTCACTCCAGGACCCAGTTTTAATGCATCATTGTGTGTTATGTCTCTTTTAGATGTCTCACGCTGCCACTAGTGCCTTGTGTCGCTCCATCAAACTGCAGTGCGAGCTCTACCCTTCTCGGCAGATCGCCATTTGTCTGGACCCCTACTGTGGCCTGGGCTTCGCTCTCTGGTGCCTGTGCAGGTGAACCAGCAGCTCTAAAATCAGAAATAATATTATTAGGGTTAAATAGCCTTTGATAGCATCTGGGACAAACATTGAGTTATTTGCTTTTAGCTGACTTTTTGTGTCTTCCTGCTCAGCCTCTCTGTATGCTTCTGGTTTCAGTGTGTACTCGGGCCATCAGTCGATCCTTGTTCCCCCTCTGGAGCTGGAGAGCAATGCGTCTCTGTGGCTGGCGGCGGTCAGCCAATACAAAGTGCGCGTTACCTTCTGCTCTTACTCAGTCATGGAGATGTGCACCAAGGGCCTGGGTTCACAGACAGAAGCACTGCGGGTCAGTTTGTCTCTTCAGTTGTCTGATGTCTCATGGGAAGCAACAAAGTGCGGCATTTTCTTCCATAAAATTTAAGGAGTTCTCTTCAATGGCTGTATTTTTTTCCCTGTGGTGCTGTTGCCACAGCAATGATTATGGAAACAAAGTCAGGGATACTCAGGGGTGAAACACTTCTCTTCTCCTTATCTGTGAGCTGATTTCTTCCAGCACTTGAGACTGAGATTTTTTTACAAATCATGTCAGTGTTTTAATGAGTAGAGCCTATCTATTAGAAAGCTCATAATACAGTTCTGTTAATGTGAAAACGTAACCATTAAATTTTTCTCATTAGCTCCAAGTTTATATGCAAGTTTATGTGACATTATTACTGTAATTTCAGTCTTTCAGCATGCTCAGCTGATCCAACTCTTCTTTTTTTCCCCATCTACAGTTGCGAAATGTGAACCTGTCTTGTGTGCGTACGTGCATGGTGGTAGCAGAGGAGAGGCCTCGCATATCACTAACTCAGTCCTTCTCAAAGATTTTCAAGGACTTGGGGCTTTCACCTCGTGCCGTCAGCACCACCTTCGGCTGCAGGGTTAACGTGGCGATCTGTTTGCAGGTAAGCATCCATCATTAGAAGAGGAAGAGTGGAGGGTTAGAGAGGTATAGAGTAACATGCAGTTAGACAAAAAAATTTAAAATGTAGGATTGGCAACACTTAACGTGTAATGGAAAATCCTCTGCTTTATTCTGCTTGGCCAGCTAATTCACTAAAAATGTTAATTGTGGAAGGAGTGAGGAGGACACAGTGGAGATGTGTGATACCTGGTCAGTTACAGGAAAAGATTGGTTGTTGTATGGAGTCCTGAAACTGACAAAAGGCAGATTTATAACTGAATACATGAATCAGCAATACTGTAAGTTAAGTAGTTAAAATGGAGTGCATAAAGAAATATGAAGCTTTATACCTTTTCTTTAACCTCCAATCAGTTGATTTAAAAAAATAAAAAAAAATCTTTATATATATGTAAACTCCTTTAACATGCTAAAACCTCTAAACATATACAAAACAGTCCAAAACTTTTTTATCTACTAATTGGAGACAAAGGTAAAGTACAAACCTTTTGTCTTTGCTTATCAACTAATTGGAGTTTAAGAGAAAAGCATAAAACTTCATATTTTATTCTACACTGTTCTTAATTATTTAAAAACAATAGTTGTAACCACCTCTGTTCTCTAATCACTATTTTCAAATCACTCATGTACCCACCTACATCACCGGGTTCACTGATTTCAGTCACTCCTCATTGACTTGTTTTTGTAAATAATTTAATTTGATTAAATAAATGATTGTCATGAGCCAGTTTATGACAACTATTTATTGATGTCATCTTTAATATTTTTTTTACTTTTACTTTACTTTTGTCAGTTGTTGGGGCTCCATTGATGTTTTTTGAACTATTGCAGAAATAGCATGCACTGAGTTGAACCCTTCGTGATAGTTTAATTTGATTTTGGGGGGTTTGTGGTTTCACAGCTTCTCAGTCTGACTGTGTTCATTTTTTTTCTTTTCTCCCGTGGCCCTTTGATGTTCTGTTTTAATTATCTCTTCAGTCACTGGTGATTTTTTTTTTTTCGCTTGTTTGTTGTGTGTGCATGTGTGTCCACATATATAAATATATACATGTATATATCTTTATTTATCTGTCCCCGTCAGCCCAACAGGTTAGGGAAACTGGCTGAGCAGGTACTGTAGGATAAGAGTGGCTGTTTGCTCATTGGGCTGCCGCTGGGTCTTTGTGTTCATGCGTGTTCGTGCATGTGTGTTTGTTGTTTATCCTGCATAATGTTCAAAAATGCTTATTATTTACTGATTTTTCTCTTTGTTTTCTTTTTCTCTGACAAGCTTCAGCTCCACCTTGCTACAATTCATTTTTTTTAGCCGAGTTTTATCAGTAGTGGCTGGCTCTCGACCATTGCTTTATGATGCACTACTTTACATTATACCATGAACGAGCAGCATGAATTGTTAGGAGAAATGTATAATTTGAAGCGTGTCAACCCTTTAGCCTTTATTCCAGAAAGTGATGCATACATTTACAATGAGGTAGAATTGTTTATGTATTATTTAATAACTAGTATAAGGACGTTTTTTTTGTTAGATTTTTGACAGTTCTTATATTTAACTTTCATTTACCACACCTAGTATGTTTAGTTTTAGTAAACATTTAGTAATATTTAGTTAAATCATGAATATTCTCATGATAGCCTTCTCTTCCCCACCAGAAATCATTTACTTAGAGAGGCTATTGTTTTTAATTTGTTTATTCCCCTTCAAATTGATGATATCTCACTTTTAAACTCATCAATAACAAATACCACACACAGTTTTGACTCTTCAGCTGTATTGGTTGAGCAAACTTGTTCATTCAAGGTTCATTGAAGGAAATGTTTGACAGTAGAGATTGATGCACTCTTAATTAGGCTAATCACTCTGTTGGCTTTGGTTTCGATGGCAAAGACTAATTTCTGGATTGGGTCTCGGTGAGGTTTTCCAAAAAAAAAAACGCTCTGTTGCTGAAACCTCTGCTTGGCTCGACGTGCTGGTGTCCCCCGGCTCATTATACTGAATTAGCCCTCTCTGTATGTTTTGGCTTTGACCTTGCAGACGGCCATACAGCGACTCATTGCTAGCTTGTGCTCTGGCTAAACTCTGGCAAAGGAGTGATGGAAAACATAATGTGTTGTGACTTGTCTTATGGCAGTAATGATGACAAATCCCAAAGCTGAAAGAATCAATATCTGATGACTAGAGTCAGTACTTGAGAAATGGTTCAATTAGATGTCGGCTGCATGGCAGAGCTATGGACATTTAATCAAAATAAATGATGCTTAGTTAGAAGTTTCTGAAATTTATGTGCCTTTTTAGTTACAGAAGATAAACAATTGAAGGAAATGAGCTACAGTTAATTTATCATTTCTCATAGGCCTCTGATAAGGCTCTGTAGCTTGACTTACTCTTGACAGCATTAGAACAGGTGAATTTAACTCTGCAGTTACTTAAACTGTCTGTGGCGACATGATTGAGTTTTGCCAGAGTCCTAACTATCGTAGCCTGGCTGGTTGACTTCTGGCTGCCCCCCCCCCCTGCTTTGTCAACAGTTGTATCATAAGCAGCTTCCACCTCCCCCTCCACTCAGGCATGTATGAATGTCAGGGCTGTAAGAGTTACATTATTGACTCATGTCACACTCTGCTTGTTTTTCTGCAGGGCACAGCCGGACCAGACCCCACCACCGTTTACGTGGACATGAGAGCTCTACGACATGATCGGTAGGGGACGCCACCGCAGTACTGTCACCACAGGAGTTGTCTTTGAGTGCTAGAAGTGAACATGTCTAAAACACCGTTGCAAACATATATAAACATATGAAATTACTGTTGCCATTCTTGGTCTTTTGCTACCCGTTTGTTTTTGTTTTTTTAATTATGTCTTCCTTTTCATTTCCTTACAAACTTACATTTTTCAACATTTTGTTTATATACAGAATGTAGGAAAAAAACTCCAAAACTTTCATTTTATTTTATTTTTTTTTTGCATCTTCTTCAGGGTTCGCCTGGTAGAGAGGGGGTCTCCACACAGCTTGCCACTGATGGAGTCAGGAAAGGTACAGCGTCATGTAAACATGCACTAAAATACTTTAACTGTGACGTCATGCTGCAAAGGGTGGTTCTTTTCTCAAACTGCTCTGACTGTCTGCTGTTGTAGATCCTTCCAGGAGTGAAGGTGATTATTGCCAACACAGAGACTAAAGGACCCCTGGGAGACTCCCATCTAGGAGAGGTAAGTCACAACTTCACCTGTTGAGTTTTTCAGAGCAGCCTTGTTTGACCATCACTGCTCCACCTGCTCGCATTTTGACATCAAAGTACGATTTGTTAGTGTAAACTACGCAAAAATTTGGTGCTACCTGTGAGTTCAATTGTGTGCGTATCTGTGTGTGCTGTAAGGGAGGGTGTGATTACTTTTCAACAGCCATATTCATATTCAGCATGCATCGTTATTAGGTCAACATACCATTAAGCCTACCTATTATGAGAACTGTTGTATTAACCAGCTCTAAAATATTTATTTCACCATAGCCACAAAATAGTCTGTTCAGGCTGGTTTGGGTTTTACAGCTACAATGTCATCATCTTTTCAAATTAGCTGAAAATCACATTTTCAAAAGTCAAATTGGCTTAAAGTTTGATTATTGTGGAGGTGTGAAGAATAGAAACTGTATAAATGCAGCAGTAGTGGAAGGTTAGTGTGTAGTCTAAGTGGAATTGTGTTCCTTGGTAAGCTATGTTTAAGCAGATGAAAGACAAATGGACTTTGCTGCATGTATGCAAACGATGCACTGTTATGTATAATAGTTCATTGTGCGAACAGCAGTGATTTGCATCTGATGCATCTAGGTTACCGAAGTGGTGCTCAAAAAATTTGTCCAGGGTTGGCAGGTGTGCGCTTGTGACCCACAATCAGTTCATTCACATGTACTTAAGTAAACAGGTTACAGTCGACTACAGTAAGCTAATTTCTTATAGAAATGAGACTGGATGAAACGAAACAATTACATTTAAATAGAAGTCTGACTAAAACTGAAATTGGCCTCTCGAAGTCTGTTTCCACTACAGAACATTTGATTATTAGTAAAATTCAGACACACTTGCATCATAGGGAAATGCTGTGCTCTCACTACAGAGCCTGTCCTCACACTGTTCCACGGGACCTCCTGTAACCTGGTTTCTTGTGTGCATGTCCACATACTGACTGAAAAATTGAGTGATTACTTACCGAGTGATTTCATCCTATATGGACTATGTCTTGAATTGCTTTTTTCTTTTTTAAGTTTTGTCCACACACTGCAAACCCATTTCCCTCTGGGATAATAAAGTCCATCTTAATATTTATTGGGCTCATATCTGATCGAAGGCTCACTACAGTAACCCATAAACACTGTGGATAATCTGTGTGACTCCATTATTCTGTGTGTGATAGATCTGGGTGAGCAGTCCTCACAATGCCACGGGCTACTACACTGTTTATGGAGAGGAGGCGCTGCATGCTGACCACTTCAACACCAAGCTCAGCTTTGGCGACACTCAGACTGTCTGGGCAAGGACGGGCTATCTGGGCTTCCTGCGGCGCACTGAGCTGACTGATGCCAGTGGAGGTGAGAATCATCAGTTGCTTAAACTTGTATTTTTTCACCACAAAAAAAGTAAAGATATCTTCTACTTCGTCTTTCCTCTCTAACTAAATCTCAACTATTCCTTTTAATAATAATAATTATAATAACTTTATTTGTATAGCAGCTTTCAAAGATGTAGCCCAAAGTGCTCAACAAAACAAGATCAGATGAAAATAAACAATACGTAAAAAAGTTTGATCTCAATACAATAAAACATTAACAATGATACCAGTAAAGTTACCCCGAATTAAAAGCCAAATTAAAAAGATAGGCCTGTAATTTCTTTTTAAAAATACCAGTTTGCTGTTCTAAGATCAAAGGGGAGGGTGTTTCACAGTTTTGGACCATAAAAACAGAAAACAGCCTCACCAGATTACTTGTGGGACACTTTAGAAACTTTAGATCTGAGAGTTCTTGTTGGGACATAAAATGAAAGGCAGTCGCTGATATATGAGGTGTTAGGTTATGTAAGGCTTTATAGACAAATAAAAGTACTTTAAAATCAATTCTAAAAGATACAGATAGCCAGTGCAGTGATGTAAGCAGTTGGATAGTGTAATCTCCAGCTTTCTGAATTAACTGTAATTTTCATCTTGATTTCATGAACTTCCCAGATAAACTCACTGTGTCCGTGTGTATTTGTGTGTGTTTGTCTCAGAGCGCCATGACGCCCTTTATGTGGTGGGCTCTCTTGATGAGACTCTGGAGCTGAGGGGAATGAGGTATCACCCAATTGACATCGAGACCTCTGTCATCCGTTCTCACAAGAGTATAGCTGAATGGTGAGTTTACTACTTGATTTGAATACACCCTTATGTGGTCAGAAGTTTATTCATTGCAAAGGTCAAACTATAGTTGAGCAACATGAATTTTGACTATTAACTGTTCTACATGTCATTTCTCTCATCCCCTCTTTTCTGCTTTTCCCTTTTCTTCTGTCCATCTGCCTTTATTCCCTCAACGCATCCGCCACCTCCTCGTCTCTCCAGTGCGGTGTTCACTTGGACCAACCTGCTGGTGGTGGTGGTGGAGCTTGAGGGATCAGAGCAGGAGGCCCTGGACCTGGTGGCCCTGGTCACCAACGTTGTCCTGGAGGAGCACTACCTCATTGTAGGTGTGGTGGTGGTGGTCGACCCCGGCGTCATCCCTATCAACTCCCGAGGGGAGAAGCAGCGCATGCACCTGAGAGATGGATTCTTGGCAGACCAACTGGACCCCATATACGTGGCTTACAACATGTGAGGACCCAGCTACAGGAGGTTCACCCCTCCATGTGGCTTATCAAGCAGCAGGACAGTAGATACGAAGCTCAGAGCCAGAGTCAAGAGAGCGAGCTGCCCGCTTCTTGCAGCTCAATGAGACGTGAAAACTGCAAAACTTCTCAGCAAAATGGAGATATGATTGACATAAACCTCATGTCTGTTTCTCCCTGTGATTTCCTGCCTCAACAAATAATCTTTTTAAGAGCGTTTTGGTTTTGTTGGAGTGAGTTTTGTATGTATGACAGAAGATTTGACTCCTTAAAACCAGGACACCCCATAGCAGTACAGAAGGTAGTTAAAATATAATACTACACTGTGTAATTAACATGATTTTCTTTGTCAATCTCCAAAATTATGAATGTTAGTTGTGTTTGCCAGTACCCAAACCCTGACTTGTGTTCACAGAGCCTCCTGGGGGCATTAGAGATCGTATGCTTTTCATAAAGTTTATCCCACAAAGATTGTTGTTACATCAGTGGGAACAACTCGGCTGCACCCGAAAGGTGAACCCTGATTTTTTTTTTTTTTTTTTTTTTTGTGTTCCAGCTCAGTTTAGATCATGTTATTGCTTTAACAAAAGAGGACTCAGCAGTGGCGTTGGAGGGAGGGGCGGCAGTCTGTCATTTGTTGCTCATTCCAGCACTAGTGCTTCAGTTTGTAGTGTCAGTAACAAAACGCTTATAAACAATGTTGTGGTTCGACTCAATCTTGTTCTTTTCTAAATCTAAAAATGTGTAATATACTGTAGTTATTTTATCTGAACAAAATGCAATATGAGTGACGTGGACGATGTTGCTTTGAATGACTGCAGACAGTAAGTGCCGATCATTCAAAGTCATGAGATGGCGAGGAATATAATCGTTGCTTACCGTAAGCAATGTGCCAAATGATATGAATTAAGCCTTAAGTGTTTTTTCAGACGCCTGTTCCTATCCTAGCTCCTGTTTAACTTAATTTTGTGAAGTTTATCAGCTGTTGGATAGGGAGGGAATATGCAGAAGGAGGTTAGGCCTGATATAAATCCTGCTCTTATTGCACCCAAAGTCTTTCATCTTTTTAGCAAACATGAATATACTTGATCCTAACATCAGCCATTACAAACACACATTTACTCCATAAATGTTTTTAATATTGTCTGTCCCCAATGTTAATTGTGTTGAATGTGTGTTTTATAGCAAAAGACTGGAAACAATAGTAGTCGCTGTGGGTTTGATGCAGAATGTCTTAGCCTCATTTTGAGTGCCATAAGGTTGAATGAGAGTAGAGCTGCATGTACTGTATGAGGCAAGTGTCTAATATGCTCATAACACCACAACCTCCCATCTTATCACATTGACTTTGTAAAGATTCACTTCACTGTATGTTGCTTCTTTTTTTCTATGTGCATATCCCTTCAGAAACAGGCCTCCAGCCTGCTGTAAGTATGTACAGGTTTTGTGTAAATTATTAATAGATGGAGGAGACGGCAGGAAGCATAACACAAAGACTGAATCTGGTAAATATGTGAACTTCTCCTTCACAGACAAAAAATTTGAAATGGATTCTCATGTGTGGACATTGGGGAAAAAGACATGAAAAGCCTTGTTAACATTTTTTTATAGTATGAATGAACAGTGGGAACAGGCCAGAGTGAGAAAAGCACACTCCGAGCACAAGGAGAAGACGGTGACTGCTGAGATGTCACATCCTCCGGAGCAAACTTTTGTTGTTAACATATGGAAAGATACATTTGTCTGATATACGGTTAGTTGTCATTATTTTCATAACATGATTTCTTAATGAATAAAAAAGTGCTTTTAACTGGAAATGTTTGTCTTCACTGGCAGCTTAACATGTCCAATAAGAATATTTTAAGTTAGCTCAAACATTTTCTCAAGTAACCCTTTTTTTTTTTTTAAATGCGTCACTCTGACACCCCAGTAAACAGATATTTAAATGCAGATGCAATTTGTATGGTCAAAGTAATGCTTCTTAAAGGCCCTCACAGGTGTGTTCAGTTGTTCTGGCTGATTAAACCTCTGCTCAGGTTGAAGGTGGGCAGAGCTAGAATTACATGATGTCTCCATGTACCAATATGAACAATGGTGGAAGAAATATTCAGATCTGGTAGTAAAAGTACCAATACAGCAATGTAAAAATACTCCATTACAAGTAAAAGTCTTGCATGAAAAATCCTACTTAAGTAAAAGTACATAAGTATTAGCAGCTAAATGTAGTTAAAGTATTGCAGTAAAAGTAGTGGTTTGGTCCCTCTGAATGATATATTATTATGTATGGCATCATTGTGTAAGCAGCATGTTACTGTTGTAGCTGCTGGAGGTGGAGCTTGTTTCAACTACTTTATATACAGTTAGCTAGTTTAGTCCAGTTGCTCCCAACCTAGGGGTCAGGCCCCTCCAAAGGGTCACCAGATAAATCTGAGGGATTGCGTGATGATTAATGGGAGAGGAAAGAAGAAAAAGCAAAGTTCTGATACACAAATCTGTTTACAGTTTTTGGACTTTTTCTCTAATCTTTGATTTTTGGTGAAATATTGGATCATATGAACATTTATTGAAATGAAACCATGTGAGAAGTTTAGAAGGAAAAATCACTATTTGGTGGAGCTGTTAACAACTCATAGATATGTGAAATGTGACCCCGACTACACACTGCTTTTTGTAAGACGTCAAAAACCAAAAAGGTTGGAAACCACTGGTTTCATCTTTAACAATGTGTTGTATTTTAAAAGCTTGTAATATCATCCATTGTGCCAAATCTTCATCAGAAAAGTAACCAAAACTGTCAAATAAATGTAGTGGAGTAGAAAGTACAATATTTCCCTCTGAAATGTTGTGGAGTGGAACTATAAAGTAGCATAACATGGAAATACTCAATACTTCAAGCTTAAGAGCGCTGTGCTGCAGTTATGGCTTCTGCTTTAAAATGTACCGACTGGAAACTGCATAAAAAACATTTTGAAAAAAAAAAGTTTTATATTCTCGATTCTGACTGGTGAGGGACCCCAAATGTTTTTTTTCCTAGGACATCGAAGTCATAAGCCGCCCTACTCTGCCTCTCATTGGCTAGTACCCTTTGCCTTCGTAGGGTAGATTGGTTAGGTTCAGGTATTAGGTGTGAGATTGGTTATATTATTAGAATTAAGGTAAGAATATCAGGGTAAGCCAATCAGAGGCAGAGTAGGGCGGGTCATGACTTCGCCGTCCAAGGAAAGGAATAGCGTTTACCGGACAACTGTGCAGCAGGTTTTTTTTCAAATTCAGGCGCCATTATTGACCTGTAGCTAGGTAAGAGGACAGTAAGGCTTGTGGGCTTAGCTAAAGAAAAAGAGGACTTCTGAAAACACGTTAGTTAAACACCTGTCTGTTACTGAGCTGCAGAAGCGAAGAGAGGACATGATGCTACAATGACTGAACAGAAAATTTGAAATTGTGGGGAAGTCAGGGTAAGTGTTTGTGCTACATGTAGCATGATGCTATGCTATTCTCTTTTCTTGTGGGGTTGGATTTTATTATGTTAATTTAAGAACAAACAGTTAAATTGAACAAATATGCCCAGATTTGTGAAACTCCTATTTGTTCAGCTAGTTGTATGCTGTCTTCTGAAATTTGAGCATCAGGAACTATACTATTGTACTATTTCTACATACACAAAAAAGTGAGATCAAAATCATTTATGAGTAAACAAAAGACTGTTATTTTTTAAACTTCATTATACACTCACCAGCCACTTCATTAGGTACACCTGTGCCAAAAGTGTTCCTAATATTTATTTCATGTATGTTAATGGAGTGGACAAAATATTAGGAACACCATTCAATATAATGCACCCCAGTACACCACTACCACCCACTATGACCTCAGTAATAAACATAAAGTAGAATTATCACTGTTCTGACAATGTCAACAAAAATTGAAAATGTATAAGCCTCGTAAATGTAAAATTTATGGCAGAGCTGTTGTACTGTATTGCATTAGATTGCACAGGTGTACCTGATGAAGTGGCTGGTGAGTGTATACTGTATGTCATTTTGTTGGCAACTAAGTAACACATGTCTTATGGAAAGATTTATTTTACTTTTGTAAAGCCCGAAGATTTAATGTAGTGGTGATGGGTTGCAACCTAGACTGAACAAAAAGTCATGATCAGTATGATACAATCCGAATAACATTTGTATAAAGTTAAGACATGTAAAAACTTGCAAACCTAGAATTGGTGCAGAAAATAGGAGGCCTGCTGAAATATATAGCTTACCATGAGACTTCAGGTTTATTTCCAATGGCTGAGGCTGTACTGCAACCAACTGAAAAGACAGTCATGTTAATCAATAACATGATTATTCTAAATACACACTCATGTTGTGTCTATGGCCTCACTGATCAAACTACATCACTTTCAAGAAGTCTTGAAGACATTCCATCATTGTGAAAAAGACAAACAACAAAGTAATTCCAAGCTCACTAAAATATGTAAAAATATGAAACCAGAATTAGTTTTACCTTTTATTGAATTTCTTTTTTTTTTCCAAAGGTAAGAGGCGATGAAACTAACAAAAATAAGTAATGGTGACAAAGTTCCACAAAATTATTCTACATTTTCATTTTCATAACAAAGTCTTACAGTGGTTGTATTGATCCTCAGTGAGGTGTTATAAAAGTAGGTAAATATAGAAGATTTAACACTTAAGTACTTATATAAACTATAAAAAAATCATAGTTATTATATTGTAAAAACATTGCAAAAAATCCTTGATGTTTACATTTTCATTGCAAAGTTATGCAGTGATAAAATTGGCCCTCAGTAATTAGTTATACATACTCACAACATTGTAAAAAATCTTTGATATTTGCATTTTCATAACAAAGTAATACAGTGATAAGATTGGCCCAAGGTACTAAGTTGTAGATACAACATTGCAAAAAAATCCTTGATATTTACATTTTCATAACAAAGTTCATTGCAAAGTTATGCAGTGATAAAATTGGCCCTCAGTAATTAGTTATACATACTCACAACATTGTAAAAAATCTTTGATATTTGCATTTTCATAACAAAGTAATACAGTGATAAGATTGGCCCAAGGTACTAAGTTGTAGATACAACATTGCAAAAAAATCCTTGATATTTACATTTTCATAACAAAGTTTTATATTGATAAGATTGGCCTCAGTAATTAGTTATACATGCTCACAACATTGCATAAAAATCTTTGATATTTGCATTTTCATAACAAAGTTATACAGTAATAAGATTGGCCTCAGTAATTAGGTATAAATGCTCAAAACATTGCAAAAAAAATTCGCTATTTGCATTTTCATTACAAAGTTAAAAGGGATAAAATTGGCCCTTAGTAGTAAGTTATACATGCTCACAACACAACAAAAAAGTCTTACAGTGGTTGTATTGATCCTCAGTGAGGTGTTATAAAAGTAGGTAAATATAGAAGATTTAACACTTAAGTACTTATATAAACTATAAAAAAAATCATAGTTATTATATTGTAAAAACATTGCAAAAAATCCTTGATGTTTACATTTCCATTGCAAAGTTATGCAGTGATAAAATTGGCCCTCAGTAATTAGTTATACATGCTCACAACATTGCAAAAAAATCTTTGATATTTGCATTTTCATAACAAAGTTATACAGTAATAAGATTGGCCTCAGTAATTAGGTATAAATGCTCAAAACATTGCAAAAAAAAATCGCTATTTGCATTTTCATTACAAAGTTAAAAGGGATAAAATTGGCCCTTAGTAGTAAGTTATACATGCTCACAACATTACAAAAAAGTCTTACAGTGGTTGTATTGATCCTCAGTGAGGTGTTATAAAAGTAGGTAAATATAGAAGATTTAACACTTAAGTACTATATAAACTATAAAAAAATCATAATTATATTGTAAAAACATTGAAAAAAATCCTTGATGTTTACATTTTCATTGCAAAGTTATGCAGTGATAAAATTGGCCCTCAGTAATTAGTTATACATATTCACAACATTGCAAAAAAATCTTTGATATTTGCATTTTCATAACAAAGTAATACAGTGATAAGATTGGCCCTAGGTACTAAGTTGTAGATACAACATTGCAAAAAAATCCTTGATATTTACATTTTCATAGCAAAGTTTTATATTGATAAGATTGGCCTCAGTAATTAGTTATACATGCTCACAACATTGCAAAAAAATCTTTGATATTTGCATTTTCATAACAAAGTTATACAGTAATAAGATTGGCCTCAGCAATTAGGTATAAATGCACAAAACATTGCAAAAAAAATCGCTATTTGCATTTTCATAACAAAGTTAAAAGGGATAAAATTGGCCCTTAGTAGTAAGTTATACATGCTCAAAACATTACAAAAAAGTCTTACAGTGGTTGTATTGATCCTCAGTGAGGTGTTATAAAAGTAGGTAAATATAGAAGATTTAACACTTAAGTACTTATATAAACTATAAAAAAATCATAATTATATTGTAAAAACATTGCAAAAAATCCTTGATGTTTACATTTTCATTGCAAAGTTATGCAGTGATAAAATTGGCCCTCAGTAATTAGTTATACATACTCACAACATTGTAAAAAATCTTTGATATTTGCATTTTCATAACAAAGTAATACAGTGATAAGATTGGCCCAAGGTACTAAGTTGTAGATACAACATTGCAAAAAAATCCTTGATATTTACATTTTCATAACAAAGTTCATTGCAAAGTTATGCAGTGATAAAATTGGCCCTCAGTAATTAGTTATACATACTCACAACATTGTAAAAAATCTTTGATATTTGCATTTTCATAACAAAGTAATACAGTGATAAGATTGGCCCAAGGTACTAAGTTGTAGATACAACATTGCAAAAAAATCCTTGATATTTACATTTTCATAACAAAGTTTTATATTGATAAGATTGGCCTCAGTAATTAGTTATACATGCTCACAACATTGCATAAAAATCTTTGATATTTGCATTTTCATAACAAAGTTATACAGTAATAAGATTGGCCTCAGTAATTAGGTATAAATGCTCAAAACATTGCAAAAAAAATTCGCTATTTGCATTTTCATTACAAAGTTAAAAGGGATAAAATTGGCCCTTAGTAGTAAGTTATACATGCTCACAACACAACAAAAAAGTCTTACAGTGGTTGTATTGATCCTCAGTGAGGTGTTATAAAAGTAGGTAAATATAGAAGATTTAACACTTAAGTACTTATATAAACTATAAAAAAAATCATAGTTATTATATTGTAAAAACATTGCAAAAAATCCTTGATGTTTACATTTCCATTGCAAAGTTATGCAGTGATAAAATTGGCCCTCAGTAATTAGTTATACATGCTCACAACATTGCAAAAAAATCTTTGATATTTGCATTTTCATAACAAAGTTATACAGTAATAAGATTGGCCTCAGTAATTAGGTATAAATGCTCAAAACATTGCAAAAAAAAATCGCTATTTGCATTTTCATTACAAAGTTAAAAGGGATAAAATTGGCCCTTAGTAGTAAGTTATACATGCTCACAACATTACAAAAAAGTCTTACAGTGGTTGTATTGATCCTCAGTGAGGTGTTATAAAAGTAGGTAAATATAGAAGATTTAACACTTAAGTACTATATAAACTATAAAAAAATCATAATTATATTGTAAAAACATTGAAAAAAATCCTTGATGTTTACATTTTCATTGCAAAGTTATGCAGTGATAAAATTGGCCCTCAGTAATTAGTTATACATATTCACAACATTGCAAAAAAATCTTTGATATTTGCATTTTCATAACAAAGTAATACAGTGATAAGATTGGCCCTAGGTACTAAGTTGTAGATACAACATTGCAAAAAAATCCTTGATATTTACATTTTCATAGCAAAGTTTTATATTGATAAGATTGGCCTCAGTAATTAGTTATACATGCTCACAACATTGCAAAAAAATCTTTGATATTTGCATTTTCATAACAAAGTTATACAGTAATAAGATTGGCCTCAGCAATTAGGTATAAATGCACAAAACATTGCAAAAAAAATCGCTATTTGCATTTTCATAACAAAGTTAAAAGGGATAAAATTGGCCCTTAGTAGTAAGTTATACATGCTCAAAACATTACAAAAAAGTCTTACAGTGGTTGTATTGATCCTCAGTGAGGTGTTATAAAAGTAGGTAAATATAGAAGATTTAACACTTAAGTACTTATATAAACTATAAAAAAATCATAATTATATTGTAAAAACATTGCAAAAAATCCTTGATGTTTACATTTTCATTGCAAAGTTATGCAGTGATAAAATTGGCCCTCAGTAATTAGTTATACATATTCACAACATTGCAAAAAAATCTTTGATATTTGCATTTTCATAACAAAGTAATACAGTGATAAGATTGGCCTCAGTAATTAGGTATAAATGCTCAAAACATTGCAAAAAAAATTCGCTATTTGCATTTTCATAACAAAGTCATAAAGTGATAAAATTGGCCCTTGGTAGTAGGTTATACATGCTCACAACATTACAAAAAAATATTTGCATTTTCAGTACCATACACATAATGGCTAGCATTTTTAATAGGTATAAAAATATTGACAACAACATGACTTGTGTTTGCCTTGACTCCCTAATTCACATATGCTTCTACTCTACTGAGAAGCTCAGATGCCTTTTCCACTGCTTGCAATTCATTTTCTGCTTTGAACTGTCCATTTGGAATGTGGGGGAATGGATGACAGTTGGGATATTGAGTCTTTTTGGCGTCCACTCCCAACGTCTTCAGATTGTCCACAATTTGAGGCAGATCTCTCATTTGAGGGTTGTAGAGGGAAACCTCTAAAGCAATGGCTGAGATGGAGCTGCTGCTGGGGTTACCATGTCTTTTATACTGTGCAGCTTTGAGAGACTTTTCCACAGCTTGATGGACTTTGAATAGACACCACTCTGTGCTCCCCCCACCAGTGTCTTTGTAAGCTGCATTTAGATCACAGCGAGCCTGTCTACACCAGCGCTGGGCCTCCTCTCTGTTTGGCCTCGGGACGTTTTCATGATGGGTCCAAAAGTTGTAGGAACGGTTGCCCCTGAAGAATCGCTCTCGACCACTTCTGTGATACCTGGCCTCTTGATTCCATTGCTGGTAGAAGTCTCTGAAATTTGATCTTCCCCCTGGATAGGATGAGCCAGAAGTTTTGCCTTTGCCTTTGCCTTTGCTGAGCTCATCAATTTGATTCTGCAAGTATTTGAATGCCTCATTGGCGAGCGATTGGCAGTCAAGGTTTTTGTCAGGATGCCATCTAAGATACAGTCGTCTGATAGCTTTATGCTTCTCCTCCTCAGGAAGAGTCCAGATCTCTGCCAAACATTTGTCAATTTCCCTTTTAGCCTCTTCAATAGATGTTGGTGAGGATCTTGTAGATGACGGTTGGGAAGAATTTGGCACAGCTCCTGCTAGTAGCACCAGCTCCATGCAAGAAGTTTCAGCAGGTTTAGGCTTCTTTTCACATTTAAACTGATATAGATCCAAACAACTGACTTCAATTGGCTCATCTTCTCCAATTTCTATTTTGTATCTCCGTGAATATGGTCCAGAATACCCAGGCAGTTCTTCAACAATAACTGCATAAATATACTTGTTGTTAGTCATGTAGCCAACATATTCCCCCTCTTCAAAGTTATTGAGGATGTTCATGTCTAAGGAATCATGCCATTCTTCTGGAATATTTGTCCCAGGGGCAGGAGAATTGAGAGGGGAGGTTTCTGTTTCAGCACTGTCATGGATCCCATTCTTAGCCAGAGTTTTCTGAACATCTTGCAGATTGTCACACATGAGAAGTTGTCCGAGGACTGGAAGGTGACATGCCTCAATTCTGTGGCCTAAAAGAGCATTAATCACCTTCGTCAATATCATGTTAACTTCATTTATCACCTTAAAAGCTGTTTCCTCATTGTGTTTTAGGTAAAAGGTGCAACCTGTTTGACCTTGTTTGGCGTAAACGTCAGTTTCAGCGGCAGTATTTTTTAGTGGCTGTTTCTCCAGCCAAAGCTCTGTTTCTAAGCTTTTGCAGCAGATAATCTGAATACTGCCAAAAGTCTTTTCACACATTTCAGTGGCAACTTCTTGTGTTATTTTTCCCTGAGACTGCTCTCTAATAAGACAGACTAGTCCATGACGAAATGCTCTTGAAGACAGATGTTGATCAAAAAATCCACTAAATTCACAGTTAGTTTGCTCACAAAGCTGCATGTGTGATTCCACGATTTTCTCCTCAGTGAACTTAGACAGCATTTTAGGCTGAAATTTTGGAGGCAGCAGTTGCAGCAATCGATGATGTTCATAAGTGTCTATATCCAAATGACATTCACTGAGTTTCTGAAGCAACAGGAACTCATCCTTCAGTGCTTCTTCTAACCTTTTAGTCTCAAATGTTGTGTCATTGTAGTAGAGTGTGCATGATGGGTTTAATTTACCATTTACTGCAGGAAGATATAGAGTCTTCACATCAACAAGGGACTGGCTTCCATGAGTTTTAATTAAATCAAACAACTGCTTAACAGCTCGTTTAACAGTTTTCTGTTGATTTGGGTTTAGTTGTGGTTTAGAACAGGAATCAGCATAAACTGCTGCCAGAACATTACAGTACTGCTCTGCAGTAGGTTCCTCCTTTACACCAATTTTCTTGAAGAAATCTGCAAACATGACATCCTTTGGAGGAATTCTGTACAAGTAGGGTCTGAACTCAAGGTCATGGGGCAGTGAAAGAGATGTATTATCAGTCCTCACAAGTTTTGTGTCTTTTTCAACCAGCACAACTGGGAGACCATCCAGTGGTTGGCTTTGAAACCCATTTGTTTGCAAGTAGGCGTAAGAACTTCGAAACACATCTGCACGGGTTTGGATCAAGTTCTCACTATCACAAGGTGACTGACAGATGTTGCTTATGTTTCTGGTTACACACTGTGGAGGTGGTTGTTCAAGAGCTCCTGCATTTTTCATTTTTTTCAGAACTTTCTCTGACTTATAAACTGGCACATGGATAATTGCCATTACAGACCAAATCAATTCTTGATGCTTAGGATCGCTTTCCATCAAAGAGCCTCTGATTTTAACAGCAGTTGTCTCAGTGGCGAATGGTTGGTGATATTTGCACAATTCATTTTTGATTTTCACAGGAAAAATGAACTTGATGTCGGCTATGGTCTCCAGCAAATTTTCCTCTTTGTTTTTGTCATTACTTGCAATATTCAAGGCTGTTTTGAAAAGTAATGATGATTTATGTTTCAACTTGTCAAGTGGACTGTTTCCTTTTGCTTCTACTTCTAACTGATGTGCGAATTTTATTATGTCGTCTTTTGTCACAACATGCTTCAGTCCAAGTTCTCTGAGTAACTCTTTTGGTTGTGTTGTTTGCGGACTTTTTTCACACACCTCAGTCCAAAATCTCTCGGGCACAAATCTTTCTTGTGACAACATTGCCTTGTACAACACAACACTCTCATCGAAGTAGTATGATGCCATCTCCAATGTGCCCTGAGAGTTGCGGATCAATTTCACCGTCTTCATTGAGGAGATGATTTTGTCCTTATGTTGATGATAATTGGAATCATGTTGTAGTGACACTAACAGTATGAAGCAATGAAGCTTCTGTCTCTCTGTGAGATTGTGTACAGTGGGCAGAATGAACTGCATGAAATACTCCAGGTCAGTCAGGATTTGGATTTTCAATGTTTCTGATGCACTGTTGTTCAAAGGATTGTATTTGAGAAAAATGCTGTCACTGTCAGGCAGGGTGAACAAGTCTGGAAATCTATCCATTGAAGGTGTACTCATGTTGAGGATAAATACCCCTTTAGGTCCATCAATCCTCACTCGCTCACCATGTATTGTTTCAAATAATGGCAAGGATTTGAGCTTCCTTTGATACTCTTGAATGTCTTTGGTTTTGGATACTCCAGACTGCAGGAAGTTCTGAAGCTCTTTCATCTCTTCAGTGGAAAGCTGGGAAAACTCTGAGTGGTTAATGTTGAAAACTTGGTCCAACACAGAAGATTTATCATTCACATCCATAAGTTCAGGGTATAGAAGTGAACGTGTCTGTCGGTCCATGTCAATGAAGAATGCACCGTCAAGCTTCATAAAACCAAGTTTAAACAGGATGCCTGATATGTCCTTTTCTGAGGCAACCTGAATAACGCTTGGCATGTGTTTCATTGTTTGCAGCAAGTGCTTGTTGTTTAACCTTGGACACACAACAGGTAAAATACAGCAGTCATTGAAGAGCTGCCTCACAGCACTTAATGTAAGACTTTGTTTATCATCAGTAGATGGTTCAGATTTAATTTGACTTGTGAAGAACATCCAAAGTGATTTAAGCCACTTTGACATTTCTTCGTTTGGCACATGAAGACCACTGTGGGGATCAACTTCACAGTTTTGAAAAAGACGCTGAATTACAGGTTTCAAATAGTTGGCTGCACTGGGAACTGTCACATTGTTGACAAGGTTGAATCTTAGTAGAACTTTCATCTGGTCTTCGTTAGTTTCATAATCTGCAAATTGGTCCTCGTAGTCAATGAACAGATTGTCATATCTTGAGATCTGCTTTGGAGATTTGGAGTTAAATGCTCTCAAAACTTTATCTCTTGTGAGAAGAAGAGGAAGCTCATCAAGTAAATTGGAATTGTCCTTGGTGACCTCTTTCAGTTCAAGACCTTTTAAGCAGAAATTCAAGAGCTTTGAGCATCGCTTTTGATCTCTGATCAGAGTGGCAGTTATGGGCAGGGGTAAACCCTCATGTGTTTGCGTTGGGTCATTGAGGGGTTTTGTTCTCAGAAAAGTCTGCACAGTTGAAGGACTCACATCTTTCACTTCAATGCCAGCAGTTTTGAAACCAGTCCATATCTTTTGCATGGAAAAAGGAACCAATTTCATTCCAAGGTCTTCCAAAATGGAATTAATGTGATCACCTAATGAGTGTGTCAGGTAAGGTGCCTTAGTTGATTCAGTTTCTCTGATGTCACACCAGTCAAAAGAGTACTCTTTAATTAATCGTTCTGCAATTACACGTGTTGAGTTCCTCAACACTGGAATCACATTAAGGCCTCTTTCTTTGATTGATCTGTATACCTCATGTATCATTTCATGCCACTCTTGACCAACATCTTTGGACACAGTTGGCCAAAAACACAAGTATGAGCTACTGAAAAATGACTCAATGCGCGCAGGAGAGACTTTCTTTTCTGCAATGCCACGGCTGATGTAATGAAGGAGATCTGCATACAGTGGAGCTATGACTTTCTGTTTCAAAGATTCATTCCAGTTAGATTTCAGACTTTGGCCATCTTCTCTCCAAAGGCTTCTCCTGGCGGAATCTACCTCAAAGTTTCCATTGATGTGCACTGGCAGTCCAGTTTTCCCAGGCAGTGGAAGTGAACAAAAGGCTACTCCATTAAAAGGACTGGATGGTGCTAGATTTAAAGTGTTACTGATATTTGACCTCACAGACGCTGCTATTGCAGCTTGGGGAAGTTTGTCTGACAGTTTTATTTCTCTTCCACCGCTGTCTTTGAATGTGCCAAACTGTTCTGCAATGATCCATTTACTTTCTTTTTTATCTGAGGTGGAAATTATGGTTCCATAAATGGCTGTGTGTGTGTTTATTGGTTTGTCAGATTGTAAAGCATTTTGTAGAAGCTTCACAAAAGCATCTTTTTCCTTTTTGCTTGTCTTTGGTAGAGTCTTTTCAACCACAAAGATGCTTTTGAGTTTCCCTGAATGTTCATTGATTTCATGGACTTGTATTTTGCAGATGTTTCTCAGAAACAGAATTAGTCCTTCGGGATCTTCAGCGAGGGCAGAGCAGAGTTCTTTCATGTCACGTTCAGTGACTCCCTGTTGGGATATTTTAGAGCTGTCTGCCATGGTATCCAACCTTAGAGGTAATCTGAACATAGTGCCATTTTCAAGAGTAAATTCGTCTGGAAGAAAGGATTTGTAGACATCCTTATACATATCCTTGAAAGTGCCATCTAGTTTATAACCAATTCCAGAAGATGATTTTCCTGAATGATGTTCAATGTAATTTTGATTGGGATCTGAAATGCAGAGTAATTTATCTCCAGTGAGGATTGAAGGGCAGTCAGTCAGATGGTAAACAGAGTTGAATCCAACTCCGTATTTTCCTATCTTCCCTGGAGAGTTGTGCTTTCCTCCTTCTCCCAGCTGTTGAATGCCATCCAGGTCAGCCTCAGAAAAGACTTTGTTGTTGAACACACACAGTGCTGGACCCTGCAAATTGTTCCATTTCTCACCAAATGTTTTTTCGGTGCCATGCTGTCGTTTGTCCCAAACAAAGTGAATTTCTGTTGCTTCTGCATCATCAGCATTTTGAATAAGCTCTTTAAGGATATCCTTCTTTGAAGGATAGGCTGAAATTATGTTTTTAATTCGAACAGTTAGTTTCTCCTGCTGTTCAAACTCAAAGGCAAATGGTGAGATGTTCTCAGCTACATGGTTTTGCAGAGTACGATGCCTGGTTGTTTTGATCCCAAAATGGAGGGCCATAACACGTGGGATATTCTCATGGCATAATGTGATGCCTGAACTGATTGGAATCCATGGGCTGTCATTGAAAAAAAGCTTGCTTGCAGATTGTAAAACACCTTGTTCATTGGGTATGAGACAGTCACTCGTTTTCTCCTTTGCATCATATATGCCTCTGTTCAGAATTGTGAGGCAAATAGTGAGATCACTCTTTGGCAGGGGCTTGTTTCCATGTTTAATGTGCAATTCCTGGAGCACAGTCAGATACTGAGTGAGTGTAAAGTTTTTTTCAAGACCTACACTTTCCCAGAGATTCCTGAAACCAGTGAAGGCAGGTGGAAGTACATGGAGATAGGGTTTTGCTTCAAATTGTTCTTTTTCAGCTACACGGTTCACATTTACAAATGCATTGCCAACAAGAATGAATGGGAATGAATTTGCTCTCTGTGAAATGAAAGTGGAATTTCCAGGAACACAGAGCCATTGATCCAGAAACTTGTAGCATTCATAGGCTATTTTGTGAAGCATGGATTTGTCAGTGGATTGAGATTGCATATGTGCTTCTTGCAGCTGCTGAAGCACCATCTCAGGCCCTGGACTGTCATGAACCCCCAAAATTTGTAGGAGTGTATCAGTGTTATGTATCTTCAGATTGAAATGATCCAGGACAGGTTGTGTCATGTTGACAAGTAGGGAGCATTTGTCACTAAAAACATCAGTGGGCTTTCTAAGCATTACCTGTCTTTCCATTTTTGTATCACTGGGGGGAAATGCTGGCAGAAATTCTGTCATCCTCAGTGTTTCCCAGTGATGGGAATCTTTGTTGTACATGTGATTCTTCATAAGTTCAAGAAGGCATTTCAGATGCCCATATGCTTTCATTTTGTCAGTGCTCCAGGTTTTGTTGATTGTGCCTGCTTTCTCGGTGATGTCCTCTAATGGGAGATCGTCACTTGCCATTCCAAGCTCCAATAAGCGTTGAATCCTTTTGGGGGAGCAAAAGTCATTTTTGGTACCGCAAAGCAATCGTCTTTCTTCTTGTTCAAAAAGACAGGCCACTTTCCCTGAGGGATTCACAAGTTTCTTGATATACTGGAGCCGTCTGCCTGTTGTAGGGATGCATGGATGGGAGACCAGTAGATTGTCAATTTCTTTAATATTAAGGTCAATAGCATGCAGCACAAGAGTATCTCTACTCTTAGGGTCCATGGTAGCAAGGTTGTTAAACACCGCTTCTTGATAAAACTTCTCCCAGTTCCATGTTCTATTCTGTAGAACCTTTTCAAGGCCAGCTTGTTTGAAGCTATTTCTCAACCATAGTGGAAGAGGAACAACATGGTACGGTGTTTTTACATGTTTTTGGGAAACCTGCATTGCAAGCATGCTGATGTTTTTATCCTCCTCAATGCTCTCATGCAAAAATATGACATTGTTCATTGAGCACCAGTGTTTTCCATCGCTGAAGAGCTCTGGAGGAATAGAGTGTTGGGCAATGGTGGAGTAAAATTCGTCAACTAAAGGTTTGAAATTTTCACTCACTTTCTCCCTATTGGGCCAAAAGTTGTGGTAACAGTAACTGTCCAATTGCTCATTTTCAGACATTTTCTTTAGTGCCAAGAGTGCAGTAACATATGCTGTCACTACAGGATCTTGAAGAAGAGCTTTGTTCCACTCAAGTTTCACTCCACTCTCCCACAAACCTTTTCGGTTGCTCGTCACAGCAAACGTTCCATTTACATTGACTGGGAGACCTGTGGAAATGGAAAGAGGAAGGAAGCAAAATGCCTGTCCAACAAGTTCAGAGTGTAATGTGGCCAATTTCCCAGTCTCTGGATCATTTAGCAAAGGCACAGCAACCCCCCCGATGGGCAAAGAGAACTTTGTCTGCTTGTTTTCCTCAAAGTATATTTTCAAAGACTGATGTGTCCCAAAGCAGTTGTACAGGAGCCAGGACTGAACTTCATTTACACCAGATTGCTGACTGGTTATTTGGACAATGTTAACTGTGCAGCAGTCAATTATCCCTTTGCATTTTTCATCATGTTTCATCAGTAATTTCTCAGCTTGACTCTGCTTTGAAACACAAGTTTCATTGGGAATTCTCATTGTACTCACGGTGGTTTTGGAGACAGTGAAGAGGGTCTCCATTTCTTCATCTCTTGGTGGAGTTGATGCATTGTTTGAGATCTTTTGTAGAGATAATGTGTTGATGTTCTTAAGAAAAAGCAGGTGAGTTTGTGAGTTGTTAGTTAAGTGCTGTTGAAAAGTGATGATATTGTCGTTGTGATACACCTTTGTGCTGATCTCTGACTTGGAAGCCTCTTCTTTAGTTCGGAAAGGTAGTTTGATCAGAGTGCCTTGATAGGGTGGAGGTGGACTTTGTTTGGTGAAATTGCAATCAAAAATGCGTTCATATGGCCCGAATTGACCTGGGAAACAACGAAAATGTCGCTGTTGGGAGAGGTCCAGCTTGATTCCAGGATTTGTTTTGTGTTTGATGTGCTTCTTAAGGTGAGTTACATTTGGATCAAGTATGAGAAGTCTGTTTCCACTGAGGATGGATGGGACATCTGTCACATGATACACAGTATTGAATCCGAGTCCAAACTTTCCAATTTTTTCCACCTTGTTTTCCTTTGAGGCAGCACCAACTCTGACAATATTTTCCCAATCCTCAGCTGTGAACTGCTTATTATTAAATGCCCAAAGACAAGGTCCCTGACAGAGTGCCATGCCAGGATCAATGAGACTTTCAGGGGTGTCTTTGTGCACTCTGAAATCCACTAAGAATTTACAGGCCTCTGCTCCAGCATCCTCTGCATTTTGAATGAGCTCTTTGAAGATGTCATTTTCTTCGTCATACTCTTTAAGAATGTTTTTAATCCTCATTGTTATTGGTTCAGATTGTCCACACTGTTCAATTCCCACTAACTCTGGATCGAGGATGTGGGTACTGAGGAGTCGGATGTTGAGCCAATCTGCTGTCGCTCTTGGTATTTCCTCATGTATGACATGGATTTCCTCCTGGCTGTACTGAAGCTCTTCCAAACCTTTTCTGCTTACGTCACAGAATACTGTTGCTGACAGTGGTTTGAGGGTAAACTGGCCACCCTCTATGATGACTGGCACTGGGATGTCATCCTGAACTGTCTTCTTCTCTCTTGACAGCCAGTTAAGAATTTCTATTGAGACTTTTATCTCAGAGGAACTTGCCAAAGGCTGTTGCCTTCCCTCAATGGTTTTCTTGATGAAATGAAGAATGCCAACAATTTCTTGATCGGAAAGTGATGTTCTCAGGCCAAACTCACAGAGCAGCTTCTTGTAAGGCAAAAATTCTTCTGGCACCTTTCCAATGTAAGAGCTCAGATCTAGACCACGTGGGTAGTCTAGAACCAGATCCTGTGGCGCAACAAACTGGTTGTGGCTCCACAGCCAGCATTTGTCCTTGCTCACCACTTTAGCAAATACAGAGATGTGATCTTGCATGTGTTTGTAAATGCAATGCAACTTCCTTTTCAAATCCACATTTGTGTCAGGATCAGCTATTTGCTGTGCTTTTGATATCAAGGCTGATAAATTCTCAATCACTTTTCCAGGTGGGGGCAGGCATTTGAGACCAAGTTTATCGCTTACTCTGTCACTGAGCTTTCCCACTAGAGGCATTACATGCCCAACAATATCCTCATACATAGAGTGTCTCATTTCATCTGGGCAGAAGAAACAATCATTGTCATTACCAGGTTCAGCACAAGGGATCCATTTTAGCATTTTGAGGCGATTGAGCTGTTCATGAGAAAACTTGAACAGTAGATCGTTAGCATCCAGCATTTTCAAGAGCACCTGAACTCTTTTGAGAGCCTCGGTTTGAGAGTCAACATGGAGTTTGTCAATCTGTGTGGCAGCATGCAACAAGTGCCCAGGTGACACATCTACTTCTTTATTTATCAACCCAAGATCTGTTAGGCTTTCAAGCATCTGTGATGTCTGGGCATATAAAGGTGGGGGGAAGAGATCCGACTCAAAAATGACTTTGAAAGCTTGATTTCTTGGATCAAAAAAGCTTGAGGTCTTTTTCATCTCTCCATTCACTTCAATGAACCTCAAGTCCTTACATCTGCGTTTCAAGGTCTGATTTTGAGAGAAAATCATATGACCATGCTGTAAAATCCAAGTCATTACTTTTTTAGTGTTCTCTTTGCTGCAAGCCCCCTTCTCAACACTGTCAACGAGGAGATTAGCTGCTTGAACTGCATCCAAGAGATTAACTTTGAGCAGCTGTAATAGTCTGCGATCAGCCTCAGTAGCACACTGCACAACTGAATCAGGCATGGGGAGCTCTTTTGGTATGGTTAAACCAGAACCTAAAAGCACAGCCTGTTTTGATTGAGCTGCAACATACGATCCTTTCATGGTTTGGAACAGAGGCAACTTTGAGAGTAAATCCTTCTCAGTGCCTGAGAGAGAATCCAGACGAGAGAGATAATCTTTCAGTTCTTCTCGTGCTCTGTGATTGGCACTCTGGAGTTCACTGATGAGATGCTGAGAATCTAAATTCATCAGGACTTTCATGACACTCCTTGGAGATGGGCACAGCACATAAGAGTCTAGGTCTTCGTGTTTGAGCCACTCATTTCCTCTCACCACTTTGCCGTCAAATTTGTTTACTAACTGAGCTATTTGTTCTGGCAAGCTAATCTGTTTACTTTTCTGAAAAATGAGGGTTGTTTTCTGTTGTACTCTTGCTAGTAATACAGGCTGACTGACAGACAGGGGACTGACTGGTATTAATGGCATTCCAGTGAAACCACTTAACTCTTTGAAGTGAGTGTTGAGAAATTTCCAGAATTGTTGGAGCCAGTCTAAAGGTGGATGCTGACTGTTGCTGATGTCCCAGGTAACAAGCCCCGTCCTTGTTGGCTTCCAGTCCTCTGGCAAATACCTCTTTGTATATTCTTTCACCTGGTCTGCATCAATGTTGACTACCTTGAATATTTCTGTAAAATATATGTATGTAGTATGAAAAACATGCAGACGACAGATACAAATAACTTTTAAAACACTGTTTTCTACAAAATGGCATTCTTACTTTCTCTGGCCAGTTGTTTCAGGTGGGCACTGCAGGCTGGACTGAGATCATCTGGGATGAAGAGGTGTTTGCAACATGGCAGCAAGGATCTGCACAGAAGATATGTTTGTTCATTGTTCATGTAAAACAATAACATGAGCCACATCTGTGGCATCTGTGTGTTTGGGTGTTTTGCCCTGATACCATCACACCTGCAACATTTATTTTTGCATAGTTAAAGTTGCAAAACTGGTTTATAAACACAATGGTTTCATTCAGAATTGGCCAAATGTTAGTTTGTTTATTAGTTGGTCTCTTTCATTAGTTACTTAACATTTTAGTTACCACAGCTACAAAAGCAACATCAGTAGAAAATATCAATGCCATTATCCATTTAGTCATCATGTATTTATGAAGCGGACATTACTGTTGCTTATAGTCTGTAGTGGACTAATGGGACAGAATGAGCATAAACCACATGGTTTGGCCTATATTTTGCTTACTATCTTGTCAATAGCAAGTATATAGTAATAGTGTGTATGGTTGACAATCAGTTAGGCTTCATGTTCCATCAAAGGGCTCACTTCTAGCAGTAAGATATTTTTATATGTAGAGTGTGAAGCCAAAAATTAAAACCCTACCTTGGAAATTCATTGCTGTCAATTAAAGCGGTGTCCTCCTCTCTGTTTGTGAAAGATCTGAAAGAGCCATCGCTGAGTGGAAGCAGCAGAAGACCCTGGAGCTCTCTGTATTTTCCATCACTCAAAATATATTCCAGAAGACAGAGTTTGTCTTCTTTAGAGAGGTTATGCATGCCAGTCCTGTGGAGAATGTCCTTGAGGAAAGCTGGAGTCACATGTCTTAGGGTCTCGGGGTGTGGATAGGCCTCATTTATAGCGCTTGCAATACTATCTGGTAAAGTGACAAGATTTTCTCCACAGGAAATCAGAGTCCTTTTAATGGCAGCCAATACGTCAGGGCTCGTTGGACCATTACAGGGGAACACAGCTTCAGATGGAGAGATAAACTTTCTTTCATCTTCGGCAAGAGAGAGGACAGCCACGTTTTCTCTAAATAAGTGATGGAGAACATCTAGAGCAATGACACACCATTTGTCTTTGTGCTGTATCTGAGCAATATCGGGCCACAGATCATACACAGAAGAGACTTTAAGAATACCTTCTCGGGCAAGTTTGATAGCATCTTGAATAATCATGAGGTAGGCCTGTGGGAGCACCTCCTTCATCAGCAATTCATTCCACACAGCATGTTCGTCATGTTTCTGGTCTTCTTCTTGCCACTTGATGTGTCTTCTGTTGTCTGTGAGACCAAAGCACGCATTGACATAAACTGGGAGTCCTGTCTTGTTGGATTCATTGTTTGGGAGGGGGAGAAAGCAGCTCAGTCTACTCTCACTACAGTCTCTCCTCTCACCACAAGGGAATGCCAAGTCAACCTGAGGGAAAAAGCTCAGCTTTTTTGCAAGTGAATCGATTTTTTCCACATTTCCCTCTTTCATGGTGCATGTAGTCAAAAGCCACTTTGTTTCTTTGTGGTCTTCTGAGTTGAGGGTTATTAGTTTGAATCTTGTCGAACCCTCTCTGATTGTATTGTCTTCTGATTCCAAAATCACATCTGTGGGGACTGAGGATTTCACTTCAAGTCTGATGTTAACGGAACCATCTACGCTAATGTGTATCAAGGACACGGTGGTCACATGTTTCAGGAAAAGGAGGCTTAAGTCTGCATCTGCAATGAAGCTATCAAAAAGCTGAACAACCCTATCAGAGTCATATAGATTATCTGAGATGTCTGATGCCTCATTGCGCAAGGGGAATCTGAAAATCGTCCCGTTGAAGTGCTGATCCTCCATGATGACTTTTGACCACTCTTGTCTGCTTACATGTGAAAGAATATCTTGAAAGGGTTTGAACTGATCATGCATGTTCATCAGAGCTTCTTGGTCTTCTTCATCCTTTAAAGACCACTGAAAACCTCCTTCTCTTTCCCCAAATACTTTTTCTTGGGGGTCCATCAAGCCAAGGTGCCCTGAACTAAAGATACCTGGCACATCTGTGAATAGAGCGGAACAGAGTTTATCCCATTATTGAACTAAGCATTCTATGTTCGCTAAACACTAAGAATTGTACTGAGACTTTTAGGAATATATGTGTGGTAACTAGGCATAGTTTTACCTGTTATGTGGTAAACAGAGTTGAAGCCAATCCCAAACCTCCCAACTTTGTTTGGGTCATTGCGCTTGACACTCCTCCCTGAAGTCTGAATTCCTTTCCAGTCATCATCAGTGAATGCTGCATTGTTGTAGGCATAGAGAGCAGGACCTTTGCAAAAATAAGAAGACAAGACTGACTGGTTAAATAACAAGACTTTTACCAAAGAAATTAGGTAAATGCATCAATGTGTTGCTCATTCACCCCCTATGTTCTCTCTGTACCTTCTTGCTTATTTTGAGATATATCCCATATCCCAGCATACACTGAGCGAGATAAAAATGCTCAAGATTCTTAGGTTGTGAACATATAATCAGCAGACATGAGGCAATTTATGTCAGACATTGCTTTATCTCTGATGTAAGGTGTCAGTATTGTACAGGTACACTTAAGTCCCTTAAGCAAAAATATAGTAATGTTAGGGTCTATCAGTCCCTGGGAAAGTGTTATGTAGAGATATATAAGTGTTCATGTCAAATGGAACCGGTAACATAAGCTTTGCAGACTGCCTTACATCTGCTACATATACATGATTAACATATCAGAATTGAATGCCATCCTATCAAGTGATCATGAGAACCAAGTTTCTGTTGGGTCGCCAGGAAACAAAGTCTGTTATTGCCAAGATCACAAAATAAGATTTTTTTTCCAAAGAGAAAAAAAACATTACAAAATGCCCTCTCTGCCAACTATGCTTAGGAAACCCCCACAAAAAAGCAAAACATACAAACTCCAAACAGAAGGGACCAGAGTGGACATTTGAGCACTGGACCTTCTTGCTGGGATGCTAAAAAACTGAGTCACTGTCTGTGCCACCCTCTATTTGCTCTATTTGTATTTTATTGATGTACTGTGCATTTAATGACTGATGCTAATAACAACCCTTGAACATCGATATTCTCTGAACATCATGCATACCTTGGTATTTTCCCAGTTCATCGGTCCAAAGGCTCTCAGTCCCATAGCTTCTCTCATCATGGATGAAAACCACTTCTGTGGCTTGAGCATCATCTGCATTTTGAATCAGCTCCTGTTGACAAATGAAAAATTTAACTATTTGCAGACCAGAGCTAACACATTTAAGGATTCCTACATTCATCTGCAGTAGTACCACTGCGCCAAGCTGCAAATCTGAGCTACAAATATTGATTATAGTTGGCCTTTTATTTAAACTAAAATTACAGTGATAAATTGATAGACAATATACATGTAGTTACCAGTTTATTCAGTACACGTACAGAAGCTAAATATAATGAAATCCAATACAAAAGCTCTGCAATGAATCCTAGCTTTATGTTGTTGTTCACTTTTGCATCAGAGTGGTGTTGATTCAATTGTATGGTAATTTTGGAGGCAGCAGTTTGACTATACTATTGGCATAAATGGGGTTACTTAGCGTATTGTCAAATACAAGAGAATACCAATGTATGACTAAAATGAAGCATGATTTTCTTGTTTGTAAAGGTACAGCAGTAGGTATTTTCACTGAAGACATCTTGACATGTCACAGTAAGAAAAGCACAGGTTTAGATCATTATCGAAGTCTAAATTCCATTCAGCTGTTTTGGTATTGGCATGCTGGCTCACCGTCATTACTTGATGGGACAGTTGATTAGAATGAAGCCATCGTTAGTGTGCTTTTCCTACTCTGACAAGTTAAAATGTCTGTTATGAAAAAGGCCTATGGAATATGCACCTAATTATATATTTTCAAGGTTAGAAAAATATGTTATATATTAATGTATTAATCTCTCTCTCTCTCTCTCTCTCTCTCTCTCTCTCTCTCTCTCTCTCTCTCTCTCTCTCTCTCTCTCTCTCTCTCTCTCTCTCTCTCTCTCTCCAATATCTGGATTTATAAAGAGAATATTTATAAGCAAGATTTTTTTCACCATAACCAAAAACAAGGCATTTTGACACACAAACAGCTCTCAAAGAAAAACAAATGAACAGAGGAAACTTCTAAGAGGTAATAAAATTACCTGTTTTTAGGATTCATGTATCAACTAAAATATGAAATGTTATGTAAAGTATTTATTATAAACAGTATTTGACAAAAGAGCATTTTACTCACCTTCAAAATCTGTCCACCATCTGGATATCGACGTAGAACATCTTTCAGGTAGTCAATGAAGGGCGGTGCTGTTGCCCCGAAGGAAGCTCTGAACAAAACAAACAAACAACAAACAAAGCAGAATAACAGATTGAGAAAACTAGAGTCAAAATTTGAATTATTACAGGGCAAATGTATGAACAACCAATCAAAGGACCAGATTTATGTTCAACTAGTACATTTTACTTACATGTAGCTTGTGCATAAAATTAGATAGTACCTAGTATTTCCTTATTGGTCAAGAAAGACTTGGTTGGTCTTTCTTAAATAAATATATACTTGTGGCAGGATGTTCACAAGTATGTCACACTTTATGTGACTTTGCCTTCACAAGGAATTAAAAAAAGACTCTTGCTCCACCTAATGTCCACTTATAAAACATGACCGGCATGAATATGAATTCTTAATCTTACAGTGTTAAGGCAACTAGTTACAAATGGTGGAATTATTATATTTAGTTAATTATATGTGTTTTTGATTCATTGAGTTGTGTTCATAAGACAGGCTCGACACACACAGTTGTAATGACAACAACATGAAATCACAATACTAACGAATGATTATAGGACATCATTTTGGCCTTAACATTTACTGAGTTGATTAGCACTCGGGAAAATACATTAAATGGAGAAAATAAGGGGGATCTTAACCCACTTTAAATTTCTGTTACTGTAGTTGAATAATATATATTAACAGTTCCACTGTTACATAATTTAATAATTTATTGCACGTTACATTTAAGTTTTGCTCTTGTCACACTCATTTCTTTATCCATAGCAGGTCATATTTCATGTTTTATATCCCATTTATATCCCATTTCACAACTTTTATTATTCATTCTGTAAATAGATTTTACATTTTGAATTAAATTTTAATATTACTTTGTTTATCTCATTATTATTACCTTACTTTTGTTCTTGTTGGAGACACATTCTTTGTATGCTTCCATTGTTGGCTAATAAAACAGATTCTGATTCTGATTAACTTCTATTATTTATATATATGATATATATTACATAATTTATTAATATGAAGCATACTAGGGCATGACTCCATTAA
Organism: Thunnus albacares; assembly: GCF_914725855.1. Lineage (NCBI taxonomy): Eukaryota > Metazoa > Chordata > Actinopteri > Scombriformes > Scombridae > Thunnus > Thunnus albacares. The sequence goes on from NC_058116.1 coordinate 18,110,183, forward strand.
ACCCTGATAATTATCATTGCCCATTTGTCTCTTTGAATGGAGGTGAACACTGCACTAACACTGCCAAACTTCTGTGTTAAATCTGATGATTTAATACTATGTCAAGTCAAGTCAATTTTATTTGTATAGCCCATTATCACAGATCACAAATTTGCCTTACAGGACTTAACATTCAGTAATACACCACCGTGTATCCTTAGACCCTATGACAAAAAAAGCTTTTACAGTAAGTCTCCAGTGGTTGATGTTACATAGATAAATCTGATACACCAACCAAAATGTTTTTTTCCAAAACTATGTATTCACCAGTGGACATGGATGTCCTCAGTAATCCTCTGTGACATACTATTTATATTTCCTAGAGAGGTCAAAAATATTGTATCAGAATTTATAGTTAAATTTGAAATTGTGTTTTTCTCTGAAATAAGGGAGCAACATTAGCTTGTATCAGGGTTTGACACCGTTATCTAACAACTAGTTTGGGCTATTTTTTACCACCTGGCAGTTGCAGCAAAACTTAAACAGCAATCTAGGCAGTCTCAGTGCCAGTAACTCAAACATTTACCTGTTGCCCCCAAGATAACACTCTTACTGTCATCAGTCATAACTGATGCAACTTACCGAGTTTTTTTCTTTGTTTTCATCATCCTTCATGGCTTGGATGCTGGAAGAGAGTCAGAGTATTGTGACAAATGCATTGTTTTATCCACACCAAACTCAAATTACATTAACATAAAGCTGTAAAGCCTAAGCACTTTAAAACATCCTATTATTTCAATTCAAACAACTTTATTTTTCCATTAGGAAAGAGAGTACCGGTGTGCACAACAAAACAACTAAATCAGTCAAAAGCAGCATAGATAAGTCCAGTTTAAGCACATATATTAATACATTAGTACAAGTGAATAGTTGTTTCCATGGCTTAAAGTATACGAAGCTGGAAGTGTACATAATCAGACATTATTGTTTACTTCTAAACATAAAAAAACTCTAACCCTGTGTTGGCAATGCCATGAGTATGATATACTTTAAAAAGAGAAAATAAATAGAATAAAAAGTAGAAGTAAATGAATACAAAAATGAAAAACAGACATAGAAAGCATTATGACCTGTATTTGTTTGAATCTGTATTTATCTGTATCTGTATAATCTATATTTCTCTTTTCATCTCTGTAATTGTTTACTTGCATGTGTAATTATTCTGTTACTTTGGTCAGCATGGTTCAGGCATTTATGGTCAGACCAAGACTAAAGATGCGAAAATAAATCATTTATAACCATGGAGGCCGACTTTGTCTCCATTTTAATCCAATGGCGGTATTTATGCGCTTGTATGCAGATTGTGCACATTAATCTTTAAAACACAGCAGCAGTGACAGAGCTGAGTTGGAGTGGGGAAAAGAATTAATAAGTTGCACAATAAAGTTTTATTCAGCGAAGTCCATTCATTCATCATTTACCAGACTGATTTTTTATAATGGATGATAAATTGGTGGGATCTTACTGTGTATTAGGGCTATACGATACATTTAATATATATATACAGCATATAAATATATGCATTCAGCTTCGAATGGGGACAAAACACAGGAGGAAGCAACCGAAGATGAAAAATATAGTTGAAGATTAAAAAGATAAAGAGAGATCAAACAGACAAGACATATTTTGCATAGAGATGTGTGATTGTAAGGTTCAAACTGAGAGTAAATGTTTAGACGGCTGTTTGGATCTTGGCTCAACAGCATTCAGTGACTTTATTTCAACTATTTAAACAAATGTAGTACATTTACACTGTATCACTGAAATTCTGTTAAAACACATTGTGACAGAGTGGATGAGACCACACCATTTGTCTCCATTACACTTTCTTTCCGTACTTGTCATTTGTAGGTTTTGTTTGGGTTTTGTATATGTTTAGCATTTGTGTTACATTTACACCTGCATTTATGGTTTAATCAAGACAGACAAGTAATAAAGTTATTTTATACTTATTATTTATTAATTTAAGTCCTGAGTTTCTTGAGTTATAGATCTGCTTGTGTTTTCCACTATGCTTTCCAGGAGACAAAGTGGGAGAATACCAGTATAGATAACTGAACAAGCAAATCAGTCAAAAACAGATAAAAGCAGCATAAATAAGTCCAGTTTAGGGACAGTTATTACTAATACATTAGTACAACTGAATAGATGTTCCCATGGCTTAAAGTATACGAAGCTGGAAATGTACATAAGTTGTTAATTACTTTAAAAACAAAATAGTAGAAATTCTGCTAAACTTTGACAATGTATTCAGTGAACTTGATGTTGACCCCTGACCCCTCTTCAAAAGACTCACTTTCATACTATAAGTAGTGTGCAGTTTGCAGGTGCACCACAATCCTGCTCACTAAGATAAATTAATATAATTTCCAATATAAAATGAAAACTATGATAAGAAAGTTAAATCAGTGCAACCAACCACTGTGTGTGAGTGATATATAGGCTAATTATTCATTAATCATATGTGTCTAAAGCTTGATACAGATTTTTTTTAATTTGAACTGAGATTACACATTAATCTCAGTTTAAATAAACATTTCAGTGCAGGAACTGCTCAAATAACATGACAGCTGCTTGATCAATGTGCACAGAGTCAAAGTATTATAAAAGAAGGACATGTGGAGGTAACGCAGGGACTTTGATTCCGACATACAGTCTCAAGGACTTCCTCATTCATTCAGTCCGTGAACGATATGGGCTGAATGAATGAGGAAATTAATTGTTGAGTCAGACTCTGCAGGAGGGAGGAGACAAAGAGAAACTCAGGGTTTGGTGAACAAAACCTGCCTGAAAGCACATTAGATTCACAGAAACCCAGAGTTTAAGTTACCTCTCTTCCTGGAACTGAAAACCCTGAGTTTCTCTCATCTCAGGCTTAAACAAACTCAGAGTTTTCAATAAACGCTTTCTGGAATACATCCCTGATTATATCTAAATGTGTTTATATCAGATTTGTAAACAGGTAAAAACAGGTAAAACTGGTTCCTCTTTCACAGTGCAGGCTCACTGAGTTTTCTGGAAAACCCCATAACACCTAGAACAGCTGTTTGTTCCATCAGTCCTGCTATTTAGAGTATCCAAATAATGTTGCTGAGTCACAGCTGTGTTGTAGAAGAAACTGCTTGTATGATCCCATGGACTCATCACAACTAACATAATTGTGATTGACTTCCATTTTGTAAGGCTAAAACTGTTCTAGTGTACTGGTTTGTCCGGTTTCATGCAGTTTTACTCCACAATACAGCAGTATGCCATACAAGCAGGTGCATGAGTGACACATGAGTGAGTCGACAGTTTCGAGATCAGCAGTCATTTAAAACATAATTTTATGTTTTCATGCAACTTTTTCATAACCTCTACACTTAGATGCTCAGTCTTAGCTTAGATTTGCACAAATAAATGTGCTTCAATGATTCAATGTTGCTGCCTTACTGACTTTCCCAACCAACTACTCTACTACTCTATAATAGTATTGCAGCAATTTAATTATTGTTAAAGTATACTGAAAAGATGAAATGACCACCCCCTGGTGGAAATTAACGCTGGTGAAACCTCTGAATTCATAGTTTGTGCTTGAATAATGCCCAACACCAACCAGGAAATGGACAGATTAATAAGTGCAGGAAAAGTATGCAGGAATTCATGCACAAAAGAATAAATACAAAGACAATAAATGCAGAAGAATAATACAAAAAAATAGCATTTTGAGAAATAATTAATGACCAAATCAACATAAATTTGTTTTTTTTTTTTGTTTGTTTTTTTGTTTTTTTGTTTTTTTCCCCATAATGCCTACTTGACATGGAGCTGCTGATAAAGATGATTATTCACAAAGTAGTAAAATTACAGTACCTCAATCATAGCTGAAGACCTGCATCAGTCCGGCTGTGATAAGGGTAAATAAAAACCTAATGATGCTGATTCAGAAGTTCAGCTGCTTATAAAGGCTGCTGCTGTCCAACCCTAAAATCACACGTCGTTTCCAGTCTGCTCGGTCTCTTTCGTTTTCCACTAAAATCAAGAACCATTTCAGGTGAAACAAAACTTTAAGAGGCATCACCCACAAAGCTTAACAAGGACGGTTTTCCTCTGGTCGGTCAGAGGAAACGAAACTTATCTAATTAAAGACTTCATCATATCCGCTGCTGCATGAAATGCACCGTCATGTCGTTGCCATATTTACCACAAACACACTTGGGCTCATTATGTTTTTATCAGTGAGGCTTCGTGCATTTAACAACATAGTTTGAATGCTTCAGATTTGTTGCCTTTCATATCAAGACTATCTGAGATGATTATAAAACAGTTACTCCGCCGCTCGCTAGATGCTGCTGCAGCCTCTTTTTTTTATCAGCAAACGCCCGACGGCAGCTTCTTGCAGGAAATGAAACGCGATCCAACAATGAATCCGTTGTGATGTGATACGATGCTTGCAAGATATAACACGTTTAACCCGTTATCTGTCAAACCATGAACACGGTATGTAAACGTTTGCTTGCATCCTCGAATGACCTCGTTGCTTTAAGGTTCATTGCGGCCCAGTGCTGCTGAAAGACTGCTGTGTTAGCGTGTGATGTGTTTTGCATGTCGGCTGTGGCCTGCCGGTTTGGCCATTTCTTCCACCCAAGCAATCAGATGAGCGTTGATATATCGTGCACTGTCACACAGGAAGGCATCATAAAGAGGAACTGAAAGAAAAGGGTGACTAGCTTGTAGGCTAATAAGCAGAGGAGGACACGTGTATGTATGAATGTGTAACAAACACTGTGTGTCTCGCTTTTAGGTGTCCCCATGATGTGTCACAAAGCTCCTCCTCTCCCATTATGGTTGTAGATGGCACCATGCTGGATAAAACCAGTGATAAAGGCCAGCAGACTGGGCGCTGCTCAGACTGTGGATGCAGCCTACCACAGCCTGACTCTGACCCTGATTCATCCAACACTTCAACACCTCCTAAACAGCAGCGTGTGCACAAAACAGACAGTCCTTCCAAATGTCTATCCTGCCAGGCAGGCAGCAGCCTCCCCAATGGTCGACGGCCACACCGGCGCATCCGTCTCGACCCTCACAGCTGCTCCCTGTGCCCCAAAACCTTCATCTCCTCAGCTCACCTGAGCCTTCACCTGGCCTCCCACAACAAGGAGAGGAAGTTCAGATGTAGCACCTGCGGAAAGTACTTCCATCAGTCCTCCCACCTGGTGGCGCACAAGACAATCCACAGCGGGGACAGGCCGTTTAAATGTCCAGACTGTGGTAAGACCTTCGGCCGGGCATCGCATCTGAAGACTCACCGTCGGCTTCACACCGGCGAGAAGCCCTTCAAGTGCACCTACTGCGACAAGTCGTTCACCCAGAAGGCAGGGCTCCTGGCACATGTTCGCCTACACACAGGGGAGCGGCCGTACAAGTGTGAGCAGTGCGGTGAGGGTTTTCGCTCTTTGTCGCTTCTGCTCTCTCACAAGGAATCCTCTGGGAAGGAAAAGTCAGCATCCGCACCAGCGCTCAACCAGACCCAGACGACACAAAGTAGCCCGGAGGATCTTAAGTGTGGCGTCTGCTGCCGCACCTTCGTACGGTCGTCATACATCAGGCTGCACATACACCTCAACAAGGGACAGCGACCTTATCACTGCAAAGTGTGCAACAAGACCTTTGTCAAGCTGGATACGTTTGTAAACCACTGTGATAAACACTTGAGGCAGAAAAAGGATAAAGGCAAGCAAGTTAAGGACAAAGTGGTTAAACCTCCTCTGTTCGTCCCGCTGTCCAGACCTGCTTCTCCTGAGTCCTCCTTACCCCCCCAACCTTTATCCTCAGAGGTCAACACGCGCTCCAGAGCGAAAGCCAAGAGCAAAACGGAGCCATGATCGACAAGGGTGCATCCATGAGACAAAAATGGTCTTTACATTAAAAAAAAAAGAGGTTCTGCCACAGCGCTTGATAACAAATGCAGTTGGGCAGTTATGTCATGACATGTCAGTGAAACTGGCTTTCAAACAAAGTCTCACCTGTTACCAACAGAGCAAATGAAAAATATACCATCAGTCGTAAACCAGACAGGGATAGAGAACAATTTGTTGTTTAATAACTCCCAAAATAAGTTCATATGATTCACAGTATGTCGACATGAGTTTACTAATTGTAGTTATTTTATTTAGAATAATTAATTTTATTGTGAACAATTAATTATATTTGTAATCACTCCAGTTGTGTTTTTTAATGGATATTTTAGGTCATAAGGTGAATTAACATTTGTAAGTAACATTTGTTCACTCCAATCTTTGAATATATATAAAACCATGTAATATCTCTAACCATTCTTAGTTACAGTTGGATCTGTTGTTTTCTTATATCCAGACAAGACTACTGGCATGTGTAGCACTTGTACAAATGACAATGTAAATGAAATGTGTATTGTAGAACACTATGCACAGCGAGTAAAATGGGCATAAAAACATAGTGTTTACCATTTCTTTTGTTGCACATTGAGACAACAAATATCTTTCAGAAACAATTTGTTGTTTCATTTGGTTAACAAATGACGATAAAGGAGGCTGTCTATAAAGCCTCTTTTTAAGTCCAGGTTAGTGTTGCTCCACAGTTCATTCATGAGCACATAACAACTTCTTTTAACTTCCTCTTGACACAGTTCATGGTGCGCTGTATCACCTGGGCCTGTAGTTTCAGGCTCACAATAGTACGACTACATGTCCAGCCAGATGAGGCTCCTTTGACTGCTACATTCATTATATGAAAGTCACATTTCATTCCAGGCCAGCAGCAGCTTACAGCTGATACCTCACTGACCCTACACTCAAGAGATGATGTATTTGACTTGTTTTCTGTGGACATCCACTGCTGACGGAGATGGTTATAAGTCGTCACCTCCACATGGGGAAACTCTTTGTCCCAACCTATGGACACAGAGGGGAAAAAAACAAGTGAACAACTCTGAATTAAGACTCTAAAGTCATGTTAGGACTCTTGGGAAGCTAATGGGTTATACAGTATGTAACAAAATCACATTGCATGAATAAAATGTACCCCACTATGCCATATAAAATAATAAAAAAAACAATCTACCACCAGTTTAAGAGATATAGTCAAAGAATCACTCTGGTGAAGGGAGTGTAAAGTGAATAATGGATGTTTGCCTGGCAGTTATCAGTTTCCTCTGTGCTGCTGTTAATCTTCCAGTGCAGGGTAACAGTCATGTGGCGCCTCCAGACGGGGTTCCTGCACAGGAGAACGCTTCCGCTGATAGTGTCTCCAGAGTACACACTGACTGGCCTGTCCAGCATGAACAGAGTCTGCTTCCAGTGTGTCGGCCTGAAAAGAGAAAAGGGCCTTCTTAATACTGATGTGCATTGTAGTTTCAGGCTCTTTGAGATACTCATATTTAAGAGTATTGCAGTGTTTGTAGCCTGTAACACACAGAGATGTACTCAGATATTGGTCATAAAGTCCAAAATGTTTGTCTGTTAACCAATCACTGTGTTAACCAATGTGTCGGCTGTTTAAAAAATGCTGCATGGGCCCGGGAGCACTACTGTTAGTGAATAAACCAGCCTTCCTCATGTTATAACTGCACAACAGCGTGAATAAGTGTTGGAAAAAGATTTACTCAGAGTTAGGTCCGGTGTTCAGCTCCACTGTTGAACCCCCTGTTCCCAAGCTCTCAAAGTAAACAGTGAACCAGGCGGTGAATCCATGGAAAAAGCCAGATTTCGTCACGCAAAACTGAAACTGACCCGTAATTTCCTGAGAAATGAAACTGCATTTCATTAGCCACAGAACACAACTTTTATAGGATGGAGTACTTTTTTTAATACTGAAACACACACACACACACACACACAGCACCTCCAGATCTTTGACTTGCAGAGTGTACATGTCCAGGCTGATGACATCACTGGGGGTGGAGAGGCAGTCGTCGGGCTCAATGAGGTGGCTGAACTTGGGCTTGGTGAAGAACTCCTGCTGTGCCAAAGGCCTGCAGAGATGAAATGTAATACAACACTGTGAGGAAACTAGTTTGCTACCACAGATTATATGTAATACAACAAGAGGGAGAAGAGCAAATAGATCATAAGCACACATGAGACAACTAAGCAATAGATGTTAACAATAAGTTTCTTATGGGTGTATGCTGGCGTAATTTTAACTATATGATATGAAATGTAGTTTATAATAGATTAGAAATATTAATAAAGAATATAATTATGAACCTGCATATGTTAAGTTTCAACTGTATTCATGCATTTACTCACAATTGTTACTAACAGCCACAATTGGCAACTTAAATATAGATTACTTTAATAAACAATGTGCTCTATATAATAAAATGTAGCATGCTAAATATGTTTCAGTCAGGGATTTTTTTGTGTTCATGTCACCACTGTTGTTCCTCCTCACATTTCTATCTCTCCTGTATATGTGCTGTCTTCCCTTCTTTATCTTTACTATGGAGGGAAGACTTCCCCACAGCTGCACCGCCTTCCTTTTTGTGACCTTTTGCCCGCTTGTTCAACTACTAACCTTATATGTACTTATTTCCTGTTTTCCTTAGGTTTCTGTTAACCCCATGATTGACCATATAAAGGAAATGATGTCGATGAGCCCAGGGACTTAGAGATACCATATAATCACTAGCCCATCCTGTGTTTTTAGAATTTAAACAACTTGAACAAACAACTGAGCAAAAAACCCTTTGCTGATGAAGATCATGAGATTTGTTTGAAAACTTCAGAAAAAGCTAGCAACTAAACCCAGAGATGAGATTTTTTTTTTGTCAATCTACTATTTCCAAGGACAAGAATGACCTTTAAATGTTTGTTGAATAGCAGTTAGCAATTGTGGACAACATTTAATTGAGTCACCATTTTTATGCTTCAGGGCAGCCTATAGCAACTTACAATAATTCATAGATGCTAATTGGCTGCTGCCTGAGGTACTGACGGATCAATCATACTGGATCTATTCTAAACACAATTATAATTACACAGCACAAAATAATAAGGGATGTTTGCTAAAAAAAATAAAGAAGTATGTATGTGATTTTACATGGTATGAAAAAAAGCACATAGTATATTAATTTGTCAACAGATCATCAGTGTTTGACACGGAATTAAGTGTTTATGGCTCGAGGAGCCATTAGTTACAAAGTTTATTCTCAAAAAATGAGGCACTTTTGTGGCTGTTTTTTGTTTGTATGAATTCTGTCTGATGAAGGTCTAAGGACCAAAACGTCTGGTTATTAAAGTGAGTTCAAGTGATGGATGGTGTGTGGGATTCTTTGGTTTTCTTTCTCAAGTTAGGAGTTTTTGATGCTACACATCAAAGACCTTACAGTGTGCAGGAACTTTTCTGAAATTGTGACTGTGATGTGCATTTTTGGTGCTTACAGTCAATGTGATATTGATCATAGAAACATCTGATTTGAATCTCTCTACAATCTCGAATAAAAATTATTCTCAATATTGTGACCTTGTCAGTTGTAGAAAATCACTACAAAAACCTAAGAGTGAGACAGGACAAAGTGCACTGAGTGTGGCTGACTAATGGTCCTTACTGAAGAGGGGTGAAGTCAAGGCCATAGGGCCGCTCCCAGAAGGCCATTTTCTCTGCAAAATAGCTGTCAGCCTGACAGGGCACCAGGGTGAGGGCTGCAGAGGAAGGCCACATCACACCACCTTCCCTCAGCCAGCGGTCCCTGGCCAGCAGGACCGACTCCACCATGAACTCAAACTAGACCAGAGGGAAAGGAGACAGAAACATGACGTGGTATATTCAAACCTGAATAGTCCCGAGAAAGAAATCTAAACACACAATAACTTATTATTATTATAAAAAGTAGTGGTAAAAACAGTATTGGCAGAGTGTTTATTACCAGCAGGCAGTTACCCATCCACTCAGACACCAGGACGTCCACCTGCTCAGGCAGCTCGATCTCCTCAGCTCGCCCCTGCAGCACCGTGACCACTTCCTCACATCCGTTCTGCTTCACCAGCTGTCTGGTGTACTCTGCCATGGAGCTCGCCTCCACAGCATACACCTACAATACCACAGAGGAACTTTCACTCTGTATACGCTACATCTTGTGGCAATACTCCTTGTCCAGCAGATGGGAGTAGAGGCACGGTAATGTGCAACATACAGCACAACTATGAGTAAACTATTCCTGAATGTTACACAGAGGTTCAGTGACCTTAACTTGACATATTTTCAATCTATTTTATCTGGAGATTTACCACAAGCTTGGAATTTTTTAGGAGTTCTGCACATTTTCATGACATTAGAGCGCTACTCTGTGTTTATGTGGTGAGATTTTAAACATATTTGGGGATTAAACATTACAAAAATAGGAATTATCTTACTCTTTTGCTAGATGGGATGACAAAATTGTCGATGCTCAATATTTCAGGAGAATATCGTGCCAGAACTGCATAATTCCAAGCTTACAATAAAACACACTATTTTTGTGTGAGCTTATGTGCTCATATGGTAGATGCAGGAATAGAAAGATCCAGTTCAGTTCCTGCAGAAATCAATGCACAAACTTCAATAAGCCAACAGATGATTTCAATCCATTCCTCAAATTTAACTTGGACGGAATAGAAAGAAGAATTATTTCATTTTGTGGACGTCATAACATAAGCGCCCTGTGTGTGTGTGTGAGAGAGAGTCTGCGCCATACTGTTGGCATTACCACTGAGGGTTGTGCCAGCTGAGCACAGAACAGGCTTATGATGCCAGTCCCACAGCCGAGGTCCATCACCACCTTACTCCTCAGAGAAGCACTGTTGCTGAGAACAACCTGTCGGTACGCCTCAGTGCGGCTCTTGTCTGACAACATCTCCAAGTGAAGTCTCTGTATCATACAAAAAATCAAATAAAATTAGTGATGATAGTTGCTGCAGTAGTATATCATTACATGTGACATGTCATGATTTTACTGTTTCAACTGATTGTTTATGGACCGTTTAGCATTTTTTTGATCGAGACCAAAAGCTTTAAGTATTAAATTATTGCTCATTCAGACTAAAGCAACAACTAGTCATATTACTGGCTGTGCTCTGTTTGCCTTAATTGACAGACAAAGAAAAGAAGAAAAGAAAAATGGCTGTGTGAAATCAAAACACACAAATAAACTTGACAGAATTAAATGATTAAGAAAGAACTTTGTATTTATTCATATGGTTCTTTCTGTCAACATGTCTGATTCACTTATCTAGTCTTAAATAGACTGTGGGCTTCCATATTTCTTGCCCATTAACTCAAAATTGTGTATACTTTACATTAACTAACAACCATTTTCCAAAGCATACTATAGGTTTTTTGTTTAATTTCCTAACTTCAAACTCTACTTTAAATTTGATGTGAAATTCACATTGCAAAGACTACTTGAAGACTTGCTTAAGAAGTAATCCAACACAACTCAATTTTTTTTGTTTGTTATACTAAAGCAGTAGGGGTTCTTTGGACAAGTGGTGCCCTAAAGGAAATGCTGATGAGCAAGGTTCGAACTTCAGTAGTGGAAAAACAGCTTTTTAAATGCAAGTATCTCTCTGGGTTTGATTTCTCTGATGGTTTGGGAATTAAGTTGGAGGTTCCTTAAACACACCACCAACGAACAGAACCTTGTAGCAACTGCAAGGATGATCTAGCTTAGACAGAAAGAAAATGTGTTAAAGGACAGGTTCACAATTTTTCAAGTCTGTCTTAAAACAACAGTCAGGTGTCCATATGAACACTATAAGAGGTTTTCCTCGCTGTAATCATTCCTCCTGTTCATACTGACTATTAAAAGATCTCCTTCAAATGAGCTTTCAATGTAAGTGATGGGGACCAAAAGTCCACAGTGTGCCCACACAGTTATTGTGTGCAAAAATGCATTTGAAAGTTTATCTGAAGCTTATAAGAGGCTCCAGCAGGTAGTCATATCAAGTTGATATCTGACACATTAACAGTCTTTTTAGCATCAGATTCCCTCTTTGCGTTTCTCTGTTGAACTGCGGTGGAAGTACAGTAACAAAATGAGACTTTGGCACTAAAAAGACTGTAATGTTGAAAGATATCTATGATTTGACTCATTTGGACGGCTGAAGCTTCATATTAGCTTCAGATAAACTTTTAAATACATTTTTGAACAGAAGGAGGCCTGCGGATTTCGCACCCCATCACTTAAATTGTAAGTGCATGAAGGGATTATGAAGGGATCTTCTAATGGTCAGTATGAACAGGAGGAATGATGATGGCAAGAAAAACATGTTTCAATGTTTATTTGGGCACCTGACTGTTGTTTTTAAACAGACTTGAGAAATTGTGCATATATCCTTTAATGTTCATTGAGATGGATTATCTCATTCTAATAATTTCAGTTCCCAGTCTGTTTTTTCGGGTAATTGGCTGCACATACAGTCTGATGGAGAGCTTTTAAAAGTGTCAGCATGTACAACTTGTAGCTTATTTAAAATTTCTAACCAGTGTCCCATAACTGCCGAAGTATTCCTCATCCTGCCATGGGTCCTCCAGGGAGGCGTCCTCCTCCTCTTCAGCTGCACCCTGCTGCAGGTAGCAGGCAGGGACATAACCTTTGACCCCCTGCAGCTCTGCCCACCACCAATCTGAGGAGGTCTTTGCATGCACAAGCAGCCTGTCCCCGCTGCTGAAAGTCAGCTGCGGGACAAAAGCCGCACAGTTACAACTAGTACCAGTGACTTTTTAACCCTTCAGGTGGTTCGTGTACAGTTATTATTCTGCCATGTGTCTGTCTGTGTGTGGGTCTCTAACCTGGTCACTGTCGCTTCCAGTGAAACTACACAGAGCAACGTACTCTTCAGGAGATGAATCCTCCTCATCCTCTTTCTCTGTCTGCATGTCTGTCTCTGTTTTGTTTCCGGTGATTAACACGTCTTCACGAGACAACTGGTTTGTCTGTAAGTAAAGACAAAAAAATAACTGTCTACTGCTGTGAAATGAGCGGTAAAAACATCACTGGCGTGGCTTTAACAAATGCTTCCTGTTTTGACGTCAGCTTCGGTTACAGTGCCTTCACGTACTGTCGGAAAAATCTAGATTATGAGAAGAGGGTACGGTTATAGAGGTCCAGTAAACGGTTTACTCGAGACTTTCGTATTTTGTTGTGTTGGAAAGACAAGACTGCTCCAGCTTTTAATTTATTCCTTGATTATTTTCTTCCCTCAGAGAAGTTGTCATTGGAAATCAAAAATTGTGGACAAACTTTCTATGATTTCTGGTCAGCTTTTATCTCGTATTTGGAAAATGCAAAATGCCAGAAAGTGTAGATGTTCGGTTGTAATATATACAGCCTCTCTATATACAGTAATTTAATGGACTGTTGACAACGACATAGTTTTGACTCATCATATACAATTGAAGCACGTTTTTGTTTTTTGTTGGTGTTTTTTGTTTTGTTTTGTTTTGTTTTGTTTGTACACTTGTTTGTTTTGGGCCTGTCGGGAATGATGAAATGTTGCTTATAGCATGCTTGATGAAATGGAAAATAATAATAAAAAATATACTTAATAAAAAGTTCGGTACGTCGATATGTTCGTTTAGCTAACTAGCAAAGTCGTGCATATCTCTGGTTTTTCCTCTTTCTTTTGCCACCAGAGCAAATGTATTTCATTGTTTTCACTTTATTATTTTTGCCCACATCTTATTTTCTGATTTAAAAAACAAACAAACAAACAAACAAAACACCAAATTTGTCACAAGCTGACCTCCTAGCTTGGAAAAAGGGGAATCTCGCAGGAGCACCTGAAGGCAGCATCGCTGTTTTTAAGATAGGTAAATGTACATTTCAAAGTAATTTTCACTTCCTGTGTATGTCCTAAATGTGTATGTGATATTAGCATACATATGCCATTCAAGTACAAACATATACTTGAGTTATAACACAGTAGATCATCAATCGACTCTCACCAGTGTTTAGTGTTGATCTAAGGTATGGTAGCCAGTGATGGAAGAAGTACTCTGATCCTTTACTTAAGTAAAAGTACCAATACAGCAATGTAAAAAATACTCCATAACAAATAAAAGTCCTGCATGAAAAAAAATCCTACTTAAGTAAAAGTACATTAGTATTGGCAGCAAAATGTAGTTAAAGTATTGCAGTAAAAGTAGTGGTTTGGTCCCTCTGACTGATATATTATTATATATGACATCATTAGATTATTAATACTGAGGCATCAGTGTGTGAGCAGCATGTTACTGTTGTAGCTGCTGGAGGTGGAGCTAGTTTGAACTACTTTATATACAGTTAGATAGTCTTGAACAATGTGTTGTATTTTAAAAGCTTGTTATATTATCCATTGTGTCAAATCTTCATCTGAAAAGTAACTAAAGCTGTCAAATAAATGTAGAGGAGTGGAAATATAAAGTGGCATGACATGGAAATAATCAAGTAAAAGGACCTCAAAATTGTACTTGAGTCGATGTACTTAGTTACTTTACACCACTGATGGCCCCAGTCTTCTCTCTAAACACACTGATTAAAAAGCTTTCAATGTATAAATTCCATTTTCTGGATGATACATTTTTCGATTTGCCTCAAAAGTGACAGTTTTTGTAAACAGGCAAAACATTTTAGCACAAAAAAAAACAACTAACACATTATATTGTATAAAATATCAAAATATTTATTAAGAAATTAATTCAAATTCAGAAAATGAATTCAGCAATGAACAAATAGTATAACACCATAACTTATCATGAAATCAGTGTAGAGCTCTAACAGCTGAAGATTTCACATCTTAAATTCTCACACTAGCTCATTCTCAGTCTGATAGCAGTAACAGTATACATGTTTCTTTCTTCACCACATTTAAAAGCGCTTGTAGCATTTAAGTCTCTCTTGTGTGTGCTTGCATGCTGTTCAATGCATTGACCAACGTCTTTTCAGAAGCAAGTCACACATCGGTAGATTCAGCTGTCTTTAGTCTTTGACTTGAAGAAAGGCTTGTGGAGCACATCATAGAGTCGTCTCGCCTGCAAAGACAAAATGTTGACATAGTAATTTAACAAATATTCCACCCACCTTCTCTAAATATTCATATGGTGAACATGTATTTTTCCTCACTTTCTGTGGTCCAAGGCCTGGACAGAGAACCAGGTCTTCTTTAGAGGCACTGATGATTCCTTTTACGGACTGAAAAAAAAAAAAGCACAAATTCATAATCTCAGTTTATTGACTGCACTGGGCCATTACCTCTGGAAACATCGCTAAATCAGACTAATACTAGAATGAGACAATTAATTCAGAGTACATCCTCAAATTGGCCAATTATATTGTAATATCGCATCAATCTGAGGACGAATTTTTTTCTGTAGGGAGCAGCTAATGGACTGAAACTGTTACTTTTTTCAGGGGTACTCACCGAGAAAGTGGACAGCAACGTAATGGCATCTGTCTTGTTTATAGACTTCACAGTGGTCAGACAGTCTGTAACCTTAAAAACCAAACAGAAATCAAATCAGCATTTCATTGTTCAAGAAATTAAAAACAGTTTGATAAGACTTGAAAATATTATGATTGCAGATCATTAACCTTGACACATAGGTATATGACTGCATCACACTCAGTTAAAATGTCTTCCTAATTTTGAAAATGTTTAAAATCTGCCAAATTAAAAAAAAAACTTTTCTTCTTCTCTTTTAGTCAAGGGGTTTAGTGTATAAGGGGTGGGAGGGTACGGACTGCTTTTGTTTGTTGTGTTATTTTTGTAATGTAGAAACCCTGGACAGAGATGTTGATACATCTTGTCTACATTTTTGAAACTTGTGGAGTTTCTATTCTTTGTATGACAATTCTTTTCATTTTATGTGCTCTGTATCCTTACCAAACAACACAAAAACACACACACACACACACACACACAAAAACCTCAAAGTTATCAAACTCCAAATAACAACAGATTTTAAAATCCTTCATAATAAAAGGGTGAATCTGGGAGTATTGTTTGCAATCAAAACCTTTGACAGGTAGTCTTTTTCAACTTGCTCCTTCAGAAGGTCTGCTGGCTTCTTCTCATAGGACTTGTATGTTTCCAGGTAACGACCTGCCTCCTCTGGACTGTCAATTCAACATGAAGAGAGTATTAGGAATGTTAATTGTTTGATTTTATTTGTTTCTTTGTCAAGCATGATGCTCACTGATCAACATAAAAAAGAAATGAGATGATCTAGAAGGCAGTTTTAACCCTAACCCTAACCCTAGACAGATGTTAAAAAGACACCTAACAGTAGAATAAAACAACTTAAGTTATTGTTACAATTAGATGATAATAGTATGAAAGACAACAACTACCCACTGAGTGACTTTATGTCCAGAATACACACTTTTTAGTTAGCAAGGCTAAGATTGTTTGCAAATCAAGAAGTTAATGTATTTAAAACTGTTTCTCAGTTCACTCTTATGTCTGTCTCCAATAACAAACTGTTCAGTCTTCTTGACAGTCTGTCTTACCTCCAAGCCAAAATGAGAGTGCAGTCAGCCATGATGCAGATGCAAGCCAACTCCTTCAATGCATGATGAGGATCTTTCTGTGATAACAACCAAACAAAAACTTAATTAATTCCTAAAGCTTCATGAATGGAAGTGGGGGTTACAGATCTGTTGCAAATAGGAAAGTCTTAGAAAAAAAGTTTTGCTCTAAGAGCTCCTGCAGAACTTTGTCTTTTCTGTGATCAGTTTTTTTCATCTTCAAGAACAACTTAAGGTTCCCCTGGACTGCATATGAAAATGAGTGAGCACTTGGCCTCCTAGTTTTTCTTGAATAAGTAAAAATATTTAGACAACACCAAGTGAGCATAGGAAAATGGAGCATCGGTGTAGCAGGATGTTCTAAACAGAATTTAGAAAGTAGAAGATTTTCACAATAGCAGCACTTTACAGGTGTGGTATATTGAGTCTGGAGTGTGCTACTGGAGTAATTATAGACTTTTTCATTGTAAATGTTAAAGAAGGTGAGGTCAATGATTTCATTATCAAACACTTTTTTTTTACTTACCACATCTACTTGAACCAGTAACACTCGGAGAGTGAAAGTCTGTCCAAGCTGCTTCAGACGGTCATGAATATAGTTTGGATTGAGATTGTGATACCTCAGACTTTAAGCCAGGCCCAAAACCGACATCAAAGCAAAACAAAAGACACAGGAGAAGATATGAACATATGAAAAAAAAACATCCAAGTGTAAGTACAAACATCAGTGCTCATTAAGAAAATGTACCGTGTGTGACAACACACTCACAACAGGAAAAAAAATGCATGCAACAAAGCACAGACCATTTACTCCCCTACGTACATATGCTAGTACCTCTCTGTGATCACACAAACACAAACACACACTAACAGTGTCTGGAGGCATAAACACCCACCTGAGGAAGAGCGCACAAGTTGTCTGGCCCAAGACGTAGTCTGGTACAACATCTCCAAACTCCCAAGGGACACTCCTCACAAACTTCAGAATGGGATTTCCCCTCTGAAATAGTAAAAACATATATGTGATGTGAAACCTACCATTGTGCAAGCTGACTAACAAGTGGTTAAACTATTTCAGACTAATCAAGAAATAACCCAAGAGCCTGATGCCTCCATGGGGACAACCAAAAATAAAAAACTGCCCGATAATGTGACCCTGAATTGAAATAAGCAGGGACAGAGAGTTGATGTGTAAGATACATTTAATGATTCCCTGCACAGAGGGAAAACCACAGTCCTAAAGAACATACATTTTGATGCATACCTGTCGAGGACTGACAATAATGCAGCTCCCAGACCCCACAGGTTTGGGACCTAGGCTGAGGCTTTGACCATTCCCCTCTGTGTGGTCTGTGCCAGCCACCTGTGTCTCCTCACTCTTCTTCACCCCATCAAATCCACTCTCAGTCCCTATTTCACACCTTCCTGAGGCAGAGGGCACAGACTCGGACTCGCTTCGCTTCAGACTGGTACCTCCATCACCGTCAGTCCTGAGCAGTTTGGAGGAGGAACCCTCTCTCTGAAGAGGAGCAGGCACATGGCTTTTACTCTGGACGACATATTCTGCATAGGACAGGGGCTGGTGGTCCACTGACTCAGGAGCAGGCTTTGACGAACATGCAGTTTTGGTTGATGAGGGCTGAAACTGGGGTTTCGGCTAGAATGCAATCACATTAATTTACAGTTTGAGCGTCGAGAATTATAAAATTAATCATTAAAACAATCACACATTTTCAGCGAGCTAACCAAAACCTTAAGCTGCTAAATTGGTAAACTATTTAAAATTTAAATCTGAAAATACAGATTGTCGCCAGCTAGCCGTTAGCTAAGTTAGCCAATTCCTAGCCGCTGTACAGGTGAATCAAAACAAAAACACCGACCGGTGCTCTTTCTTTGGTGAAGGCAGAATCGTCCAGGTTGATGTTAAACCTCTTCTTCATGTCTCTCAACTAATGAAAACTCCTTTTGAAGTAAACGCATAGCCGTGAGTTTGACTTCACGTAACGTTACTGATAGACACAAGCTAGCAGCAGCCGTGACACTTCCGGCCCTGGCCCTTCAGAATAAAAGTGTCATCTCCAAAAATAGATAGATAGATAGATAGATAGATAGATAGATAGATAGATAGATAGATAGATAGATAGATAGATAGATAGATAGATAGATAGATAGATAGATAGATAGATAGATAGATAGATAGATAGATAGATAGATAGATATTTTTAGTACCAAAGTCCCTCAAAGTCTCCACCACAGCTCAACAGGGAAACACTGTCTGAAGAAACACTACGAGGAAATTTGATGCTAAAAAGACTAACTGGCAGATATCCACTTGATATGACTAACTCTGACTGCTGACGCCTCTTTCAAGCTTCAGATGAACTTTCAAATGCATTTTTGCACAAAATAACTTTGTGGACACATTTTATCAACCATCACTTACATTGAAAGCACATTTGAAGGGGATCTTTTAATAGCCAGTATGAACAGGAGGGATGATTACAGTTGGGAAAACCTCTTTCAGTGTTCATATGGGCACCTGATTGTTGTTTTAAGACAGACTTGAAAAATTGTGAACCTGCCCTTTAAATATACACTTGGCTGAAATGTCACATATGTGAAATTGAATTACCCCTAACAAATGCCCTCCAAATTAAATTACCAAATAGTGCCTAATATTTGATGTTAAAACAGGTGTATTTTGACAGTAAAAAACAAATAGTTGTTTACATATCAATTTCTCTATCATGAGCATGGATGTATAAAGAGAGTTCTCTTTATACATCCATGATAATGAGCTGTAAGTTATCTTTATTACATCCACCATCATATAGCCTATATTTTAAGCTCTTCTCAGTGGTGATTATTTGAGAAAAATTAATGGCGTCTTCTTTAGAATCAGAAACAGAATGAGATGACTTGGCAGGCTGATCTAGATCTTTCTTGGTCAAACTATGGTTACAAAGGTCAACAGTGCAAGAATGAACTTTCAAGCTCAAAAAAAAAATAGCTTGGTAAAATTTCTTTCAGGACTAGGGTAAGCTATAAAAACAACAAAACATTCAGACAAAAAACAACACATCTAAAGTACAGAGGTGCAACAAAAACTGAGTGCTATTAAAAAAGCGGTGTTGAAATAAATAAATAAATAAAATAAAATGATAAATATATATATAAATTATGAATTATGTTAGACAATTCGTTGCTACCATGGAGCATGCAGTTGCCTAGGAGACAGTGACGCCGCCATTCAAACTGCGCTGCATGGCATGTTGGGATACCTTTCTCCATCATGGCGGATCTGTTAGATGGCTAACGTTAACGGTTAGCGTATTCAACGGTTGTTTTGTTTCGCACACTGTAGCATTGCAGCCACCTGGGATTTTCCAGACAAGGACTGCAGCCGCCGAACATAAACTGGGTAATTATGTGCTAAAGACTCGACAGCTGTGGTGAACGAGCGGACTTGCTTTGTTGAAACCGCAAAGTAGCTAATTGGTGTAGCTACGTTGCTGCTAGTCGCCGCTGAGGCCGCGGCGTGCTGGCAGCCTATTTGCTTTATCTCGTATACGTTATCCAACTGGTACGCGTACAAAACGATTTAGTGCTTTATGGAATAAACGGAAACCACAAAACCTTTCCTATATTTACGTAAGCTATCTTTGGGAAGCTAATGGTAGCTGGAGTGATCAGTGAATGGATGTTAATGCTGGCTGTAGCCGTGCAGGCCCGATAGCGTTACCTAACGTGTGAATGAACTGTCTGCTGCTGCTCAAAACTTTCCGCCTCTTTCTTTTTCTTTTATCCATGCAGTCAACTAGCCTAACGTTACGTGTAAACAACTGCATTTTTGTGCAACTTGATACTGACATAATGTAGCGGAACCATAAGAGCTAATTTAGCAACGAAATCTAAAATAACATGTAGGCAACCACGACGCTGAAGTTAGCTTTGTATTCGTAGCTTCAGATTCGAGGTTAAGGGAAACATAAATAATGATATTTAGCGGCTGGGTTTCTGTTCCCCCCCCCCCCCCATTTACGCTCATAAAAGAGCGTTAGACATAGTAACAAAAGAGCCTTAACTTTGTTCGAACCCACTTTCAGATTTATAAAACCTTTGTTTTGCTTATCAAAACAGAAAATGGGCAAACTCACTGTTTTTCCCATCCACATCACTTCAAACCAAAAACTACTATACTTTGACTTGCCAAATCTGGACTATACTATAATTATTAAGATTTAAGGTTTTTGATCTGGACCCGGTCTGATGGATAAATATCTGTGAATTTGCCCTTTTTTGTGTTTTTGCAAATAGAATAAAGGTTCCACAAATCTGAAACTGTTTTTATGAGTCTCTGGAGTCTCCTTGTTAATCTAGTCCAGATATGATAAATCTAAAGTGTAGTGGTTTGCAATCTGGACCTGTTCTGATGTGGACTGAATGGGGGAAAAAGCATTGAAATAGGCCTTTTTTCAGTTCTCATAAGTAAAATAAAAGCTAAAAGTACGTTTTAAACAGCAGTATGGCTTTTGCTTCAATGTCTAACTCTTTTTCACAAGTGTAAGTGGTGAAAAAATGAAGAATCTTCCACTAAATATCATTATTTATGTTTCCCTTAACTTTTCCCTTAACCATGAATCAGAAGCTAACTTCAGCGTCATTTGGCAACCCCACCTTTGATGACTAGTTTTACCATTAACTGAAGTGCCAATGTTCACTAGACGATGTTCACTAGATGTTCATTAGACTTACAATTATAGTATCTTTGTTTTTGGATAAGTAAATTTTGCTTAGTGTAAGGGTTGTATTAACAAACTGTTTCTGTTTTAGTAAACGAGTATGTGTGCATGGTGGCAGGGCTAATGTTGACTGTGTTAAAGTGTTAAAATTGTATAACTGCGACCGTCTTAAGTCTAGCACAGAGTTCGGTCAAAAAAAGGTAATTTTTAATATTGTTTCAAAGAAACAAACTAGATCTGTGTGTACACAATAGGCTTAAGGCCGACAAAACATGAATGCTGATACTAAAAGTAGTCTTTGAGATATCTCAGTCAATACTGAATGATGTTAATGCAAGTAAATAAATACTGATGTTTTAAATAATGTGGCTACCAAAGTCTACAATTACATTTTCATGAATTTTGTTTGCAATCCAACCTCACTGTAGTCTGGGAGATGCTGCAGGGAATGCTTCCTTTTGTTTGGGTTAGAAAGGCATCTGGTGATTTTGTCCTGTTTGATGGTCACGCCATTGATTTAACTTTCACACATGCCGCTACATTTAGGAACATTTCCGTCTTGTGCCTTTCACACATGCCATGGCAATGCCAGAATAGAAGGGGCAAGGGACAGTCACTTATGGATGCCAACCGCTGTGCGCGGACTGAGAGGAGCTCTCTTTTTTTCTGAATCTGTCCAGTTTCCGGCCATTCTTGAAAAAAGGAGCTTGTTTGCAAACAAAAGAAGTTGTGTTCCTTGTTAGTCATCAGTTCACCCATGAAAGCTTTGGCAAGGCAAACATAAAAAGTCACGGATTCAAATACTTCATCAGCGGAGAATCAGCGGTGCACTCACTCTTCGTGAAAGCGTCTTTCGTCAGATGGACGTAACCCTTTACGTGCTTGTCCCTGGAGTGTTACTGCTTTCATTCACACAGCCGTACTGACATTTCCCCTGAAATGTTACCAGGTCTTAAGGTAGGAAAATGGTGGCACACAATTTTCCCAGAATATCGATCCCTGCTCTCATTCACACATGACCCCATGCAGGAAATGTTCCTGAACATTTCAGGGATATACTGCATGTGTGAAAGGGGCTTTAAGCGCAGGTGGACCATGCTAGTTGGCTACATCTCAGTCATGTTAAGGTTTACTTTACTGTAACTTTACCTTTTGCAGATTTAGATGCTTGCAGTCTATTTATTACTTAAAGATAATTGATCTGTTAAGCTGAAATGAGTTTCTGAGTCCGCCAGGGTCCGTGTGACATAAATTTCGTCATCAGAGGGTCTGTGTGTAGGCTCTGTGTGGACATCGGCATACCACGATTTGTTGTGTCCATGCAGTCTGTTCCTGTAGACAGTGATCTACTGCGCATGCATGAAACGTGTCCTCCAAGCAGACTCCAGAAGGTAGTATAAACAGAGCAACTTCCCATCCATCGTGTCCACAGCTGTTTGTGTACATGTCCACTTGGAAGTATAAATGAAGCTTTAGTAGACACACACCAGGGTTCACTTGGGCTTGTGTTTTACCAATTTGAATCTCTCAAAATTGTGTACACGAAACTGACTGAAAAGTGTGCTCACACACTGTGCAATCAAAAGGAAAGTGAAGCTACCTACTTGGTAATCTGGTCAACTTTTGACCTTTGTGCTGAGACACACTGTGGGTTTATCCAAGCATTGAGGTTGATGTGTGTTCAGAGACAAGCTGTCTTAGTTTGCAACTAAACAGTAAATTGAGGGAGAGTCTACCATTAAATGAGTGGATCACACTGAAATACTGATAGCAGCACGGCTGCCCAGGAGCTATTTTGCTTCTGGCCAGTCAGGTACCAATTTTAGAAAGATCCTTGGTGCCCATACCTACATAATATTTGGATAAATATATCTCGCTGGGCTTGTGGAATTATTGTGGACCATTGGTACTGCATGTTAGTAGTTGATGTAATCGAGATGGTGTTACTTATATTTTTTTGTAGCACTGCTATGAAATCTATTCTTTTGTTGGTGGTGCTGTCTTTGTTGCTCAAGTTACTGTACTTTGATTCCCTCTCCAGTGTTCAGTGAGGGAGCAGCACACCAGTGACATCAAGAGGACCGTTAACGAAAGCAGGGGCACCAGCACGATGGAATGTGCTGTGGACATTCCCTCAGGTGAGTGATGGACAGGACACAAATAAATTTGTGTCATTTCTATTTTTATCCAGTTTTATTTCTTTTACTGAGTTTTCAGATTCATCATTTTATTTTATGCCTCTTTCATAAAAGTTCATTTTTGTCCTGAAACTACATAAAACACATGAAAGTTGCATTTGGGTGACACAGTCAGTAACGTTATGTTTTCCAAAACAATTTTGCAGCTGTATTTTGAAGAAAAAAGTCACCCAAATAGAACAGTATGGTTGCCTCATCTGTATGGAAAAATCAGCATTATTTTAATAGTGCATTCAAAGATGAAAAGCTAACCAATGTCTGCCAAATGTCCCTCAGCCATACATCAGTTTACTCTTTGTGTACGTCAAAAAGTTTGCACAGGATTCCTTTGGAGCAATGCACATTGAAATGAATAAGATAATCAACAAAAGCTACCAGGTCATGCAATATTAAATGTAATAATTTTAAGTGCAGTACTAATCAAATAACTTGAGAATTAACTCGCTCAAAGGTTTGTACATGTTATGGGTTTTCTAAAGACTTGTATAATCTGAAATACTGCATACTCTATGTAGGTGAGGATGAGGCACCTGAAAAAGATGACATGAATGCCAAGGAAGGGAATGAGCCACCCCATAAGAAAAACAAGAAGCACAGAAAACACAAGAGCAAGAAGAAGAGGAGGAGGAGGAAGGGTGAAAAAGACAGCAGCTCAGAATCTGGCGCTGAGTCGGATGTAGAGCCTCCACCGAAACCTGTCCGGACCACCAGAGCCAGGTAGTACCACTTAGATTTAATTAAAATACCTTGTGTGAACTAAATGTACTGTTGTCTTCATAGATGTATTAAATCAAAATCATTTTTCTTTACATCTTATGAAATTTATGTTCAATGTCATGTACAAAATAAGTTATATAAAAGTAAGCAGATTTTTGCTTCACTTTGCTTGTAAATCTCATATTTAGACTGTGGCTAGAGTTTTTGAACACTACATAAAATTACAAAATACGTTTCTGCCTGGTGGATGTTATGATGATTGATTTACGTACATAAAACACTGGCATAATGTGCAATGTGAGGTATAAGCTTCACAAAGTATGAAGCCACATTTTGAGAGATGCATTGTCTCAAAATATGGTTCGAAATCAGCTTACAGTATCACCTAGGGAGGTTGACTAAGAAAAGTTGCCTTTTTTCGCTGAGGGGATTTTTGTGCTTGCTAAATTAGATTGTGTACCTTATCCAAACTGAAAAGGTGACCTACTTCTGTTTTGTTTATATTGAGAACTTAAATTTTACACAGTTACAAGGAAAATTCTTAATCTGTAAACCTACTGTACTTTCCCTTGTGTTCATAGTGCCAGATTGGCAGCAGCTGCAAAAGCTGGAGACCATACTGGGCTCACCGAGGAGGGTAAAAAGGATGTAATCACAGGTAAGAGACCCTCACACAAAAGCATAATTCATATTACCTTTTACACTACTTAATTCCCCTGATTAAAAAAAAAAATCACTTTTCACAGATCGTGCGGACACGGAGGGAGATTCAAAATCCAAAAAACACAAAAGACACGCTGCCAAGAAGAAGAAAAAGAAGAGGAAGAAAGACGAAAAGCAGGAAAAGAAATCTCCATCTCACTCCCCATCAGAAAGCAGCTCAGCTTCAGGTTCTGAGTCTGAAGGGGAAGGAGGTAAAGGTACTGGTGATGGCAAATACTCTCCAGCTGCAGCACCTGACCTGCAAGAACCAGTATCCAAACTGGTGCCAAAAAGCAAACGAGGGGATGAGAAGGGGGTTCCCAGCCTCACACAGAATCCTGAATTGCTTGGAGTGAAGAAAGAGGACATATCAGATATGGATGTGTCCCCAACTGGAGGAAAGGGCAGTAACACCAATGGATCAGAAAAAGATATGAGGTTGTCCTTGGCAGGCCAGGATGAGAGAACACAGACAGCAACAGTTAAGGTTAAGACGGAGGGTGTTCATGGAGATGGTACATTCAGCCATGCCCAGGATCTCCCTGACATTATCCCTAAACAGGAAGGTACTACCCCAAGAGATGATCCAATCCTGAAAGATCAGGCCAATTCAATTCAACGGGCAAAGGTCAAAGAACGTGATTCATCCAGGTCAAGGTCTCCTTCCCCTTCCAGGGGCCTAGACATTAAGAGGTCGGGGTCAAGTCAGAGTCGGTCACCATCACCGAGTCCCAGTAGGCAATCAGAACGGTCTGGAACTCACTCCAGATCAACCTCAAAGGGAAAGCGATCTACAACTCCTCTTAGAGGAGTTGTAGCTGATTTTTTAGAGGCTTTAAAAAGTCGGCTGTCCCGCTCTGTGTCTCGCTCTCAGTCCCCTAAATCTAGGAGGAAGTCGCGCTCCCTGTCCCCCAAATCTCCCAAGAGAGCTAGTTCCAGGTCCACTTCTCGCTCCCTCACCCCCAAGAAGAAGGTGTTAAAGTCTCCAAGGAAGTCCAAGTCTCCTAAACGTCGAAGAAGCTCCTTGTCTGTGTCCCCAAAGCGACGGAAGAGTTCCCGCTCTCCTAAAAGAAAGCTTTCAAGATCACCTAAACGTGGTGGGCGCAGATCCCCCTCTCTTTCTCGGTCTCCAAGGAGAAGTCGAAGGTCAGAGTCACGTTCCCGTGGAGGCACAAGGCGTTCCAGGACCCGCTCACCTAGACGTGGTGGTGCAATTGGCAGGCGTTCGCGATCACGATCTGTCACAAGAACCCGTCGCTCCAGCTCTAGATCCAGGCGCCCTCTTCGGCGCTCCCGGTCCCGGTCACCAGCAAGGCGTACAGGAGGCAGGCGCTCCAGGAGTCGATCTCTGTCTCGACGTAGGAGGTCGCCACCCCCCAGATCCCGCCGCTCACGCTCTCGGTCAATCCGCAGGAGCAGGCGCACTAGATCACGGTCTATTGTAATCCTTAAGCGTAACCGTCGCTCCAGATCCAGGAGTCCCCGTAAACGGACAAAATCGAGAACTCCTCCCTCTCGCCGGCGGTCCAAATCCAGGTCTCCAGTCAGAAGGCGTTCTCTGTCCCCTGCCAGGAGAAACCGGTCTCCACCAAGGTCTGGAAAACGCTCCAAATCCCGCTCGTTGTCTCGAAGGCACCGATCAAAGTCACACTCACCACTACCTGGAAAAAGGAGGTCCAGATCTCCCAGGAAGAGCAGCAGAAGGTCTAAGTCTAAATCTGTCTCTGCTGGCTTGAACAAATCTAAGTCCAGGTCCAGGTCTGAGTCAAGTGAGGGGCGGTCTGATAGCTCCTCCCCAGCCAGATCCACATCATCCTCCCCTCTCAAGGAGAAGAAGTCCTCCTCTCCTAAGGCAGAGCAGACAGCTGGTACAAAGGCAGCTGGAAAAAGTGGAGCAGTTTCAGTTATGGCAGGTGAGGCCAGCTTTTTAATCCCCTTGTTTTGAAGCAAACCAGAACAACTCAAGTAGATTTTGTTGAAATTGCTATGCTATTTCTGCTCAGTTACCAAGAGTTTGGACGCACCGATCCATCTTTTCCCCCCCTAATACAATTCTGGTACCTCAGTTTAAGGTATTTGCAAATACCAATTCCAGATTTATTACTAGTGCTCTCTTATTCCTAAATTTAAAATCTACACACGAGCTCATTGGGATAATTTTTATGTAAGGTAATGAGGTCAGGAATTGCTGTCATGACTGAATGAATATAACTGATAGGTAAAACACTGAATTTCATAATGAGATTGACAAACAATCTGTAATGTGGAACTTCAGACTTGCAAATGGTATTTGTCAATGAATTGTGTGAGACTGATATTTAACTGATGTTAAAACTGATATCCCAACTCATCATCTGATTCCATTGACAAGTCAGTCAAGTAACCCTCGACCTCACTCTTCCAAAACTGATCAGAATTTCAAGTTATCATCTTGCTTCTACAGAATATTTATTAGTGAATACTTCTAGAGTAATTTATGTGGTATGTTCCCTTAAGATGGGCTAAAACGCCTTGATGCTATTTAACATGTATCTTGCAGGTGCATGGAAACCTGTGCCCTCAGCAGCTGCCTCCAGCCCCCAAGCTGGGAATTCCTCAGATAAGTTGCAGGAGCAGCCTCAGACCCTTTCTCCCAACCATGACGAGGAGCAGAGGGAGCGTGCCAGCTCATCCAATGAACGAGATGTTTCCAGGTCTAGGTCTGGTTCCAGAGATCCTGGCACTGGTCCAGATGGGTCAGATTGTTCGGAAGGCTCCGATGAAGAAGAAGATTCTTCATCCCCAGTTAAAACAACATCTAAACGCCAGAGAAGCTCCTCAGGTTCAGCATCTCCAGGAATGCACAAAAAGCAGCTGTCAAAGTCACGTTCACCTACAGAACGCCGGAAAGCTTCACGCCCAACATCATCGCCTCGACGATCAACATCCAAGTCCACATCCAGAAGGAAGCAATCCAGGTTTGTAGTGAATGTGTATGCACCCATTCTGCATCATGAATCTGTGGATCCTTAAACAGCCTTAAATCGGGATGTTTTTTTAAGGTATTAAATGTTGAAGATTGCATAAAATTAACCTAAAGGACCAGTGTGTAGGATTTAGTGTCATCTAGTGGTGAGGTTGGAGATTGCAACCAACTGAATACCCCTCATCTTCCAAGCATGTAGGAGAACCTACGGTGGCTGCGAAACTCGCAAAAAATGTGAAAGGCCTTCTCTAGAGCCAGTGTTTGGTTTTTCCGTTCTGGACTACTGTAGAAACATGGCAGTGCCACATGGTGGCCTTTGTGGAAGGGGACCCACTCCATATCTAGACATAAAGGGCTCATTCTAACAATTCTTATATTCATGGTATTATACACTAATTAAAACACACCTATGAATATTATATTCTATTACTGCCAAGTCTGTTTAGATGCTACTAAATTCTACACACTGCTCCTTAAAATGCCAGACCCAATGCTGGCATCATGCTGCTCTAGTAGGTGTAATTAAAATATAATGAATAAAGCCATCACAAATTTTTATGCAGTCTTGCTCTTGTGCTTGTTTTTTAAATATTAACAGAAATGTTCAAATATTTATCAGTTTCATTATTCACCTTTCCACAGGTCCAAGTCTCCAGTGAGGAAGAGAGAATCTGTTTCTCCATCTGAGAGGAAAAAACGGCGGTCAAAATCTCGGAGTCCTGCCCGGCGGCGAAAGTCTAGTACCTCCCGCTCTACTACACGGCGTAAGCGGTCACACTCCAAGTCGAGATCCAGGATACGCCGATCCAAGTCCCGCTCTCCAGCCCGCAAGAGACGATCCCGTTCCCCCAACGCCCGAGGGAGGAGGAGGTCCAAGTCCACCGACAGAAATAAGCGATCCAAGAGTCGCTCCACAGGCCGGAGGAAAAGGTCCAGGTCAGGAGACAGAAGCAGGCGATCTCGGTCTCGTTCCTCTGATCGTAGGCGCAGGTCTAGGTCGAGGGGTCGAGGGAGGCGCCCAGTGTTTCGTAGTCGTTCATTCGACAGACGGGACAGGTGGAAGCGGGAACCTAGCCATTCTCCAGTTCTCATTCTCCGCAAACAGCGCCGCTCAGGGTCCCGGACACGACGCAGCACCAGCAAGACTCCTCCACGGCTCACTGAGCTGGGTAAAACATCCTTAAAGTAACTGATGACAATCACACGTACAACAGTTAACACTTATATTTGTGATTTTATATTTATGAACATTCATATGACAATTTTGTATGATTTATTTTTAGATTTTGTTTTACACTGCTGTTATGCTTAATCTAGCTTTCTCTCTCTCTCCATCTACCCTCTCTATGCCCTCTTGTTGCATTACCCCTCTCCCTGTCTCTCTTCTGCTCTCCCATTTCCTCAGACAAGGACCAGTTACTGGAGATAGCCAAGGCTAATGCTGCTGCCATGTGTGCTAAAGCGGGGGTGCCCATTCCCGAGAGTCTTCGGCCAAAAGCCATCCTCCAGCTCCCTCTACCCACTCCATCTCCTGCCCCCCTCTCCCTTCCTCTACCTTTACCTCTCCCAATGGGCATGGGGATGCCCAACATGCCGAATATGCCCAACATGGGTCCAATGGGGTTACCTACAATTCCAGGAATGCCCAGCATGTCAAACATCACCATGAGTGCCGCTATGGCGAGTATGACAGCAGCTACAATGACAGCTGCCTTGACCAACATGGGTGCCCTGGCGGCCATGCCACCCCTGGCTCCACTTCCTACCATCACTAACAAGCCTCCCCCATGCCTCGCCCCCCCAACTCCAACCCTTAACCTGGACCACATTGAGGAAGCAAAGAGGAAGGTCACTCAGCAAGCTAACATACATACCATCAAGGAGCTTACTGAGGTAAATTGGGTGGAAATTGGACTGCGTCAATGTGTGTTTTTGTTTGAGAGTGATTGTACAGTATGTGCACATGTTTGATAGAAACAGTGTTGAGTGAAAGCATGAGTAATGTGGTTGTCATTTTTAGGATGTGTATGTATTACTGTGCTAACTCAAAGCAACTAATTTGTTTTTTCTGTGTTTTTGTAGAAATGTAAGATGATTGCAAATAGCAAGGAGGAGATGGCCATTGCTAAACCCCATGTATCAGATGATGAAAGCTAAAACCGCCAAGCCCTCACGGTAAAAGTGCCATCCTTTATTCTTCTATTTCTTTGACAGATATTTGTGTTGACTTTATTTCACTTCTTTCAGTTGTGGGTACTGGGCTTCTTTGATTACCAGTATTAAAAACATTTGGCATGACACGATTCTTATTTCCTAAATAGATTCATAATTGGGTATTACTTTTTTAGCAACTTAATTACACTTTTGTATTCACATTTTTAAGCTTTTTTAAAAATACAACTTTTTCAACTCCCTAGTTGATATATTTAAAAACATGTCATGCTTTCATATGAACCATTTTACTTTTTCAGTAATAGTTCTTCACTTTGGCCTAATACCACCACTATTATATTGTATTAAGTATATTTATTTGTCATTCATTCCTCCTTCCCTTCATCCCCTCATCTTTATTTTTATTTATTATTTCATCAACGACCCATTTTAACACAATCCACCCACTAATTATTTGCAATGTTTTTTTTCTCTTTTTTTTTAATCCAATCTTGAGTTTTACTTATATTTCCATCTATATAAAGGCCTACACTGATTAATTTTGTGTCTTGGTAGTTCTGCATGTTGCTATTGTACTTTATCATCCAGTGTGTTAAATTTTAGGTTTAGATGCATATCACAAAGGCTAAATATGAGGTTAGCGTTAGAGTGGCTGCAAGTTGTTGTTCTTATCTTCATATTAACACCAGTCATCAGCCATTTCTGAAGTATCTTAAAGCTTTAGTATGCTTACCAGACAGAAACACAGTATATACTGAGGCAGAGACGGTTTTTTTGCCATATTCAGACAAATATATCCCTTGTGTTGTGTGTTAACAAGAGGAATT
Source organism: Thunnus albacares (assembly GCF_914725855.1). Lineage (NCBI taxonomy): Eukaryota > Metazoa > Chordata > Actinopteri > Scombriformes > Scombridae > Thunnus > Thunnus albacares. Next base: position 18,141,052 of record NC_058116.1, read on the forward strand.
CCATCAGCCTTTCCCCTCACCCAAGTTTTCCTCTGCCTATAAACGTAGACAAGGTGTGATTATCATATAGCATAATGTTTCTCTCTCTCTAGACATTTGCAGATGATGTCTGTAATTTACATAAACTAATTATTCAAAATGTTAAAACAAACTTAATTTTCTTTGTTTGCATACAGCCACTCCCCTCAAAGGACTGAAGGAAAATGTAAAAAAAGAACGCTTTACAGGAGGACCTACCTTCCTGCAGTTCCCTTTGGAAGCCAGATGACGTGACTGAGCCTCAAAAACCAAGAAGAAGAGAACCCAAGTTTTCACAGTTACAGTATAGGAGCACCGGCACCAGCCACTGCCCCACTCATCTCCCCAGTTTGCTTCTGTTTGTGTGTGAGAGAGAGAGTGAGAGACTGGCAGACGGTCACCTGTGAAACCACTGAGAAAACTGGACACACTGACTTGTGTGTACAGTCGTATGACTGTAAAGTGACTCCGAGTATGTGTGCGCATTGTGTGTTTGTGTGTGTATATAGTGACTTTCACCATCAACCCCTCAGTGTTGCTGCTCGTTCAAGCAGTCACTGTTGTAAAGACTGACGAGGAAAAAAAACAACCTAGTGGCGCAAGTGTTTTTGTAAAAGATTAGTTTCTCTAAATTTGTTTTACTTTTATGGTTTCTTAAATAATTGTGTTAATTGGACACTGCTTCCTTGTTCTGCTGTATTCCCTCAGTTATCTCTAGTCCCTCTGTTTTTTAATCAAGTAATGCAGACTAAGTTTCGGTCGATCCTCACATGTGATTTGCTTTCAAAAGCCTGGGTAAAGGCAGGGCAAAAGAGACGACGTGTTGTGAATCCTGGAACATGGTGCCAGATCTGATTATTTTGAAGGAAGGGAATAACTGAATACGTTGGCTGCAAAGAGAACAAGGTTTGAATTTTGGCTATGACAAAAAGTATCCACTCCATTCACAAAACATAACTAATTCAGTTAGCACGGCCCTGGGCGGGATTTCCTTTCCTTTTTTTTTTTTTTTTTTAAACCTATAACCTGGCCTTTTCATTTGGGCTTTGTTGGATTTTTTTTTTTTTTTTTCTATATAAATTGGAAACATGTTTACTGATTACGAGATTTAAACTGACATTTCATCTGCCACAGTTTTAACACCACTGTCTGAACATGCAGTGTTGTGTTATTGGCAGGAAACTATAATATATAATAGAATTTAAGATGCACAGAAAGCATACTGTTAGTATTTACTGGGAATGACTATAATAACATTTTAAAACTAGAAGACACTTGGTAGAGTGCAGAGGTTTGAAAAGTCTGTGTTTCTATTATTCATCTGTCATCTACCAGTGCTGGTTGGTGCTGTCTTTGAGGTTCCAGATGTTGGAACCAAACAGAACTTGACCATTAATACTTGAGGCTGGTTCGCAGATTCTGGCCACAACTAAGATTTAGTTCACTGGATCTTGAACCACCAAGCTCAAGCTATACACATGAATCACATTTTTGTCTTGATAACAAACAGAAGGGGTATAAATGCAGCTTCCCCTTAACTCCAAACCATTTATGGAGGTAATTACTTGTTTAGAAGAACATTTGTATTTCACTGTGTGACTGAATTCATGATTAAAAACAACTGGCATATTTTCATTGGACTTTAGAGATGCTTTTGCATTTCAGTTTGGCTGTTCACATTATTAAAACATAATTTCTATTGGTAAGTTGTTTTGAGAGGCACACAAGGAGAACATAATTCCTGTTGTTGCGTCGGGGGGGTGACAGATTATTTGTAGTGGTAATAGAGTTGAATGTAGAAAGCTGAGTATCCCTCTAGTTGTGACTTTGTCAAAGGTTTTTGTGTATTAGACAATCAGGTTGTCTCCAGATGCTACTCTTTTGAAGAAAGATTTACACATCACTTGCAGCTCTGTATTCAGGTGATAAACTTGGGGAATTGTTATGAATAACAGGATGTGTAGTAAGATGCATGCATAATGAAACCCAACAAGCCTTTTTCATTTAATCCCCTGATACATTTAATATCTGTTGTTACCCTGACCTGCATTAGGTCTGTTGTGTGAGCCGTGTCTGGGTAAACGGGGTCCATACTTCACTAACGGCATTTGTCCCATTAGATAACTGAAGAACAAAGACGAACTTGGTGCTTTTGGGAAAACTGGCAGGGATGAGGTTTTTCTGCTTTTTAAGAAATCTTCCACTCATAACTCCTGTTTATCTTCTTTGGAGAGGGGAAATAATTCTGAATTCATCCTCCCATGCCCAGGGCTGTTTAACTGTGGAAGAAGATCTGTGAAGGGTTTTTTTTTGTCAGACTGTAACTATACTGATTCTGAACCAAAAGTGTTTGAACTGTTGGAATTGATTCCCTGAGGTAATCTTTAGCTATTTTAATGACAGAAAAATGAAGAAAATGCATTTTAGGATTCATTTTTTCGGTCATTTGAATATGACATCGCTTGCTTTGTACATAAATGTGTTGATGATTATTAAAAACCTCAATGATCTGTATATATTGATGTCCTTGTGTGCTGTGTTCACTTCAGTTAGCCTCGTAATGTATTACTGCACATCCACAATAGATACTGTATGCCTGCCAAAAGTGGGGAGAGGAGTACAGTGGAGTTCATGTTGGTTGATTCAACACCGACTACAGACCTAGTCCTGCTCAGGAGCTCATAAACAAACTCTGACTTTTTAAATAGCATTTAATTGCATTCATTTCTGTCCATTAGCATTCTTTGTCCGTGTGATCAACATATTATCAATATGCAATGTAATATATATTGTCCATAACCATTATGTTATGGATTTTCTATATATATAGGAAAGACACATTAACAATGCCTTGTGAACCAGTTGTCTTATTTTTTTACACAAAAAGGTGAGCAGCAATTACATTGTGTAAAAGACCAAATTGAGCTTTTATATTCTGAGATGCATAATTATCTTTAATGAATTAAATTTTCCAAACCATCAGTTAGGAACGAGCAAAACACTGCTCAATAGTTAATGAAATGTCCCCTGGTTCCATTTAATGGAATTAATAAATTGCTCAACAGTTTGTATATTTTCAAATTGAGAAAACATACAGGAGAGTGTGAAAAAAGATGAATAAGATACAGTTTTTAGGAGTATGTCTTTAAAAAATGATGGTTAAATCTGTTTTGTTTTGTTTTTTTTACAAATGCAACTTTGAGGCATATAAACTTTAATTTGAAACAGTGAAATTCCATCGTCTTCTGAAACAGCACACTGCATCCCTCGTTTGTGAGCAGGTCTGTCTTTCTGGGCTGTCTTTTAAAATAACCAACCCATCAAGACAAATATAGAAACAGGGGTTTGGTAAAGGTGTGGATTAGTATGGACCCATTTATTGATATATTGTTCCTATTGATGCTTTTACATTTGGTGCCCTGTACAGAACTTATCTGTATCCTTATCTGGTCTACACTGATTATTTTAGAGTATAGTTGACATTACTAGTACATAGCTACAGTAGTCGCGTGCTCCAAACTGTCACCATGTCACACAACCCGTTTCACAACTAAAGGGGTAATAACATTTGGTAAATGCAAGGAATCCACATGGTGTTGTAGTAGTAGAAGCTTTTGTACTGTGTGATATACTGCATGAGTTTGCCTAAAATTAGAATCATCGAATGGGGTCACAGAATGAATGTTAAGTGGAGTGACATTGGCCTCTAGTGCTTTGCTCAGCAGTCCACCTCCAGCTTTAAGATCTATAATGAGAGCCTTCACAGCAGAGATAGACCCCAACAGCACAACCTGACTGTAAGATTTACCAATTTGCAGAACTTTGTTCTTGTATGTGTGTGTGCAGACAACTTGCTGTGAGATAGAGAGATAAAGATGAATAAAACATGTGTTTATGAGGCATGAGAGTATTGTCTGGAAAAGTATGAAGTGGCCAGATGCCACCACAGTGTTTCCTGAGGGCTTGGATTCTTAAAATAATGGCCTTTCAGAAAACATTGTACAAAATACCTGTAGTTATGAAATCCTCCTACAAGTGGTGCACTTTCTCTTTGTTCTCACTGTGCTTAATGCTCTCCCAGAAACTTCAATCAACAAATATGAAGTCTGTGAAATCTTCTTTAGTGGATTTTTGGGCCTCCTCCATCAACAAAAAGGGCACTAAAACACTCAGTGGTAAGAAAAGAAGGTGAAGGACTTTGACACATTAAACACTTTATTTTCAGTTAACAAGTTTTCTGAGTTACTCAGATGTCGAGTGACCCAAGGCAGTCTTCATGAAGACAGCTTAAAAGCCTTTAATCTGTGGATTTGCTCACTGAATTGGATAAAAAGGTTAAAAACTCCAGAGTGTGTTTCCGCCTTAGTCTTCATCATAGGGTTTAAATTCAAATCACCATGGCATACACTCAGATGAAAAATACAATCATTACCATAGTCATGGATTAACGGGCTAGGACTGAACAGTGACGTGGATTGTTTCCAAATGAAACACCAAAGAGAGGATTGCCTTGTATTGCTGCCCCAAGTTCTCTTTGGTGTCTTACAGAGTCATTCACTCACTGTGATGGTGACTGACATATTTAAAATGATGTTAAAAAATGGGTAAGATTCAATTAAGTGCCATTTGAAGAGTTTTTAGTTTTTTTCCTCCTCAAAAGTTAACAAGCTCAGAGACCATGTGAATAGTTCTGATTTTCAAATTTCCTTAAAAATCTATTGTGGAAATGGAGGACAAGAGCAGTGACATGAACGCAAGTCCATATATGCAACATGTCTCTTCATTCACAATATTATGTGAGATTCGATAGGTGAATGCACACCTCCATGCATGACTCATGTGCATGTCTGAAGCATTGGTTGGTAAAATAAAATGTTATCCAATACTGTTGTATTATAGAAAGAAAGATAAAACAAAACAACATCAACATTTAAATTAGAAAAGCAAAGCCATGGATTTTAATTCCACTCTTAGTTTCCAATATTGTTTTGTTTTCAATTAGTATGTGGGTTAGGGTTGCTAATCTGCATTAACTGCAATCTCCAAAAGAGCGACTCAGTTCAATATTCTGGACCAATTGTACTCATTCAATGTGTGAACTGTAATTACATTAATCAATAATTACAGTTACAAGCCTTCATCTCAGTGTCTGCATGTGCGCTTGTTTACACACAACAGTCACGTTTGCATGCATATATATGTGGGTTGCATACTGAGCAGCAAGTGAGTCATTGGAATTTGCAGATCAATGGCTGCCGGTCAATGGACGACTGAGTGCTTTGCAACGACCAACCAATCCAAGCACTCTGCACACTCTGCTGTGCAGCCAGGAAAAGGAGGTCACGTACACAGATTTCCTCTCAGTCCCCCTTGCTTTCCATTTTCAAAACACACTTGCTCTCACAACATTGCCCTCACACTCTTCCCACCACCCATACACATGTGCATGCACACAAGCACACGCACAGACACACACACACACACACACACACTGGCTAAGCCGATGGTGGAGTTCTGGATCAGAGTGGAGCTTGTTTCACCACAATGTGAGGCAGACTAACGAAGACAACAGAGACAGTGAAGAGAGTAGGAGGAAAGAGGATTTGAGAGAAATGAGCGCCTAGACAAGATAAAAGCTGACGAGAGGAAACAGAAATGAGAGGAAAAACTGAGAACAAAAGAGAGAATAAGATGCCTAATTTAACTCAGAGGGATTTGGAACACTGCCTGTTAAACCAAGTGCGCTGTGTCTGTAACTGTGAGGGTCCCCGTACTGGTCAGGGGAGTAAAATAAAGGTTGTGACTTTGACTGTACTTGTCGGTTCATTGTACTGTCAAAACTGTGTGTGTGCGCATTTCTGTTCACATGTGTGTGTGTGTGTGTGTCACTGTCCTCGACAGGACAGAATTGTGCAAGAGCAGGAGAGTCTGCTGCAACAATAGTATATGAACATAATTTATGACACGTGTTGCATGCATTAATATTTTATGAGGGCACCAGATAAGAGCAACTATTGATATTAATTTATGGATGAGTGAAGTTAACCCAATTGAAATATTCATGAAAACTGGAAAATAAAAATGAAATCTTTAAATGTATCCATTTCATTTTCCGTTTTATAATCCAATATTTGGGTCAGAATTAAATTTTAAATACGTATTCATTTTCACATTTGCTAAGAATATTAAAATGTTCTGAAGAAATTCTAAGACAAGAAGAAGAAAACTATATAATACTATACAACAGTTCCAAGAGTAAGTCATTGTCACACAATCTATGAAAACCTGCAAATTTAAATATCATTGTGCTAACAAAAGATTTTGCCTTGAATTAGACAGCTGAAGTCATCCTGGTTTTAGAGTTCAAACAGCAGTGATTCTCCTTAAGAAAGTATCCCCTTTTGACCTTTAATAACACATGAAACATGTAACATGAAACAAGACTTGTCAAGGAAAATAACCAAATATTTGCAGCAAACTGAAGGCACATCTGCTGGTTTATTGTCTTGGAAACGGGAAGTATTGCACATTTACCCATAAAAACAAAACATAGTGAAGCATCCAGTTTTTTTGTGCTGCAAAGACAATGTTCAGATTTTTTGCTTGAAAGGCATGAAATCATATTAAATGCTTGTGTGTTGCATATCTAATTTCATACGGTACCTGATGTACAAGTGGAGCATTTGAAATGTGGCTTCTAGTCATCTTAGCTGGATTTAGCTCATCAAATTCTATCCAGGAGAGTGGTGGAGATGCTGGCTGTTGTCACAGAGTTGACCTATGAAGTCAGTCAGAGACAGATGCCTCCTGACTGTAGCACGTGTTGGTGTGAATGATGAGAGCACTGAGATAGTACAGTATAGTTTGCACACGAGTGTGGCTAGATAGATGTAGGTTTCCATGTGATTCATTTCTATAGGGAGATAATATGGTTGTGTGAGTCAGAGATCATAGAGTGTGTGTGTGTGTAAGGTCTTGAACAAACATTGCAGCAAGGTTTTGTGCATGTGTCCTCTTTGTCTCTCTCCCTCTGTGTGTGTGTGTGTGTGAGACAGCCGCAGGAATGTGTATGTTAGTTCCAGTCCATTGCTCGAGAATGAGAGCAGCGGTAGTGCTCGGTGTACGTGTGTGTGTGTGTGTGTGTGTGTGTGTGTGTTGTCTGTCACAGGAATGGAGGGAGAACCTATAATGATGTCCACAAAGATCAAGGTAGATCAAGGTTAATATCCGCACGTGTGTGTGTGTGTGTGTGTGTGTGTCTGTGTGTCTGTGTGCATGTGTGCATTAGCTGCAGGGAAGAAAAGGTCTCTTGTTGTCTACACTGAATAACATACCTTGTGTTTCAGCATCAGAGGTGAGACTTAAGGCCTCAGTGTTCACACATTCACCTTTAACTCAGGATAATGGGCAGCATAATCTGATTTTCTTCAGATATTTATTCCCTAAAATCTGCAGTAACATTAATAAATTTGATTTTCAGCACACAATCATTTGAAATAAAGGCCTTAATCACTCTGAATGTCACCGGAGCCATCATCCTTTAACTGCAGCCTGTGTGTGTGTGTGTATTTGTATTCTGTGTGTATGTCACACGTATGGGAGGTTTCAGTCGAGTGCCCACCACACCTAAGCCCCCAACCCGACTGTGGAAATGTTTGTATTATAGAGTCATGGACGTTCCAGTCCATTGCCCATGTCGGGGCTTACAGTGAGAGTATCAAGAGTGGGTCACAGTGACACAACGATGTACGGTCATGATACCACAAGGTACTGTGGAGACATGCAGCTGTGTGTGTGTGTGTGTGTGCTTGTCACTTGCACCAGAAGGAAGATTTAACTCTGCGCTCTTGCTGATGTGTACAATAAAAGCATCAAGGTAGAGTAGTCTTAGCGTTTGTGTGTGTGTGTGTGTGTGTGTGTGTGTGTGTGTGTGTGTGTGTGTGTGTGTGTGTGTGCTTCTGGAGGGACAACCTACACAGCAGCAAATACACAAGATGTATGAGCAGCTGCCATTTCATGTTGTTGCTGTGATATTTACCTGCATGTGTTTCCCTCCCCTGACTAGAATATTCAGGAGCACTACTCATGAATCCTAAACAATTTATTCAGATAGGCTGCTGACTCAATAATAATAATAAAAAAACTTACAAGAGTCAATGAATCATCTGTTATGATTAAACCAACTTTATTACTTAGTGTTTGCTGGAGGTTTAGGTAAAGAATTGTTGAGGAAAAGTTTGCATGGTAAGCCTACAGGCAGCTACAGAAAATACTGAACAATGTAAGAATAAATGAAACATGGGCACTCCGGGTTTCACATCCAATCCACCTGCAACAGGCTAATCAAATATTGAAATCTGCAACTGGCTGATCAAATATTCATACTTGCCACAGGGCTTCAAGGTACTCACATTAGCTAGCTGAGTGGTCTCCCTGGCTAACTGAGAGATCACAGGTTCTATTCCTGGAAAAACACTACAGTAATTTAATTATAAACTGAATCCTTTCAGCCTGCTCCTTAATTAGTCCCTCTTCACAATGATGGCAGACTGCATCTCCTTTTTTTTATTGTATTTATTGTTATTGTACGTGTTTGTCTTTTCATTTCAATAAAATATTAACTTCTATTCTTCCAGTTGAAAAAAATGACTGTCAGTGTGTTGATTGCCTTAATTTGTTGAAATTGTATTAAAATGGCATTGGTGAAAACAGGAAAGACGTGCAGAGGGAGAGTCGAGGGTTGTATCTGTATCTCTGTGTTGTTAGATAGTATACATCAAGGGGATAAAAAAAAGATGAGAAAGACAGAGGGGATGATATGACTAAGGTAATGTGCCAAATTTGAACCCACATAATGAGTCCATAGTGAGTGGTGATATGCAGACTTCTTGCAAAGGCCTTTAATTTGAGCTTCATATCATATAATAAATCAAACCCTATTCCATCCTGTCTTGTCCTGGGGCCATATTTATCAAGCTTCTCAGAGTAGGAAATCACTCCTAACTGGCCACAAAATTCTTAGCTTGAGGCATTTTTGGTCCTTCTTTTAGGACTAGGAGTAAAAACATTTAATCGGCTTTCTTAACTTAGGAGATCACACGCCTATCTCAGTCGATATTTAGGAGAGCTCAACCTGTTAGGAGTTGCCAGGAGAAGGCATTCAAGCAGAGATATTCTGTGAGAGGAGAGATGTTTTATGACAGCTTGAGGAGAATAAGAGTGTTGAAAAATTCTGTCCTGTCCTGCTTCCTGTCTTGTCTTGTCCCATCTCCTTTCCTTTCCTTTTCCTTTCCTTTTCCTTCCCTTTTCCTTTCCTTACATACATTTTATTCTTCTAAAATATGTTACAAGTCAATTCAGTTTAATTTATATTGCTCAATATCACAAATCACTCATTAGCCTCAAGGGGCTTTACAATCTACAGCATATGACAATCAGAAAAACAGTCATCAACTGTGGTTCAAGAATACTGGCCTCATAATCAGTTTATTGATTTCTTGATTGATTGATTCATTGACTTACTGGACTGCTTGATTGGTGTCTTGTGTAGGGGTCTGACATTGTGGGGCTGATAAGAGCAAAAGCAAGTAAATTGCGTTTGTCAGATTAATTTGTTTGCAGCACATTTATCTAATTAGGCTTTGACCTGACACACTATATCACTGTGTTGTGCAGCGCATGAGTGCATGTGCCCTACAACTACATGTTCCTGGTCTAAATTCTAAAATATTTAGAAATGTTCTGTCACATCTACAATCTCTTGCATTATTTTGATATTGTATTTGTACCTCATAGCCCAAAGACAATAATTTTGCCACAGCGTGTTGCAGGAGGTACTGCCCATGTAAATCCACAGTGCCTGAAATTGATGTCCATGTATCGCAGCCCTAAAGGGACTTCCTGCTGTCATCTCAGATTGAATACAAAAAGTTGCACACGTCGCTTAGGGACAGGAGCTTCTCTATTTCAAAATATGTATGTGTGCATACACAAATGCATTTGAGATAAAGCTTCATCCAACAAGACCACAGGATTAAAGTAGTGTGGAATGTGAGAGGGTTGTGTCCATGAGTGTTGTACGAGTACATGTGTCTCTCTCTTTATCAGTGTCAGGAGATTTATTGGTGAAGGTACCTCTGAGCTACAAATAGCCTCTGCACTGGCCCCTGAATTGATACGGCAGCTGTTCAATCAAAAGAGCTCTAGGCACTGCTAGGCGACAAAGCCTCCTGGAGTGCCGGTGAAATCCTGTTGCTTAACTTGAAGATCCCTCCATTCTCCACTGTCTGTCTCTGTCGCTTCTCAGTTTGCTTTGTGTTGTGACTGTGCATGAGTTTCAGTTAAAATTCCCCGTGAATAAAACAGTGCATCAACTCTAATTTGTCAAATCAGTATGAATTTATGCAGAAGCTACACGCCTCCTGCTGTGTTTACTTAAGCAGCGTACCAACAGAATTACTGTCATAATTTTGATTCCTGTTGAGAGGAAGGCTTTTCATTTGTGTGATTATTTACAGTAGTTTAGTGTTTCTCAACCAGGAGGATGGGGTCTTATTGATGTGTTGTGAATGTATGGGGAGGTCACAAATAGACTTGGGACCTGGCTATGTAAGCAAATTAATAATTCATACATCAAGCATCACATTAGTACAGTAAATCACATAACATAGCTAAAGATCTTTTTAATATCTGATTAACACCTTTCATCATCTTAAGCAATTTCACCCTTGCCAGGTGATGTTGCACAAAATGAAACAATAATAGTTATTTCTGCTAAAATCAGCTCGGAAATCAACAGAAAAAAAGGGAAACAGTTGGTTTAAATGGTGATGGTGTGTTCAGGACCTTTCTGGAGAGGGGAAGGCAAGTGATCGATGATGCTGGCAGTTGACCTCGGTTTAATCTATTTGTTTGTATGTGTGTGTGTGTGTGTGTGACTGTGTGTAAGTGTTGACCAGCCAGAGCACACTCTGAGCATGCCTGGTACCAAGGTAAACTAGGCTCCCAGGATGTTTTTGTCCAGTAGATGATCATCTCCAATGTGGCCATGAGCTCTGCCTCTATCATGCCCTCTGATGTTTCTACAGCAACACACACTCCCTGTCGGTGGCCTACCTTCCCTTCAAACACACACACACATATACACATATTCAGAGGCACAGCAACACACAGGCACAGGTGCATACTCCAGCTCACACACACACACACACACACACACACACACAGACAGACACACAAACACAGATGGACACATGATTACACAGAAACCAGATTTAAAATATGCAATATGTATGTGCATGTAATGTACAAAATGGTTCTTTGCATGTTGCATGTTGCATGTTGCAAGTTCTGTTCTTCTGCAGACATGTGGAGGAAAAAAGGTTCATGCCCATAGACACGCACGGATGTACAGTTACTTTCTGCAAAAACAAAGAGTGCTTGGTAATAGCCTGAAGTGGTGGCAGTTTGTAAAATAATACTTTAAGTGCTGCATAATGCATTAAAATTGACATTAACATTTTATTTAGTAATACAGTTACTACTCATTTTTCCAAGGATTTTTGCCCCTCGACTCAGAAGAATTGGAAATATTTAACCACTTTTTGTACAGTAACACTTAATCCTTTCATTTCTTGCCTAGTTATGACGACGGTTTTTGGTTGGTGGATACATAAATCACCAAAAACAGCTGCAAAGAAAAATGATGACACACATGAGTTTTACATAGCAGAATGTAAAATGTCGACTGCAGTGAACTGCAAAATGCTATTTTTAGATTGTGTGTAAATGTTATCCATCACATGCATCAAACTGAGGTGAACTTTCACATGGGTCATAAATCTAGAGCAAAATGGATTCCCAGCAACATGGCTGTCTAATTGAGCGGCTACTCTGGCTATTCCTGGATTTCCCTCATAAATGAAGTCACAGGCCCAAGTGAACAATGAATTGCAAGGCTGAGGAAGCTTAATGCAATTTTCCAGAAACATTAGCTGGAGATATGTCATCCTCTACATGCACAGTGATAATTATACTGGGAATTAGATGAAATAAAAAAATCAAGAGGAAGGAGAAGAATGGATGTTAATTTAAAGACTTGCTTTGTGAATAAAGGAACTCTTTGTCATTTTGGGGAGTATTATTATTTGCTGTCCTCACCAGTAAAACAATAGCATTCGGTGTTTGTTCAAAAGCTCATGACCTGTTGTGATCATGCAAATAAGGAGTGTCATCATGGGAGTGCAAAGTGCATAACTTTGGCACCATAGTCTGCTTTTTGTGTCACATCCTCTACCAACGGTCACCATTAGTTTCTTTAACCCATAAAGGTTATCTTTCTCCAACATAAAGCCAGTTCTTTCTCTGCTGCCTACATGCCTAACCACACTGCAGAGCTAGCAGGTCAGGAAACGGTCACATATGTCACACTTCATTCATCTTTTCATCTAGTCATTCATTCATTTTTCTGTTTGACTTTTGCCATCTCCACTAACTGTCCTGTCATTTCAGATTCAGCCACTCCCATCTGCCCTGCGGTAACCCCAGGGCACATCCGCCTGCTCACCTGTTCCCCATTCCTTCTTCTTCTTCTTCCTCCCACTCCTTCTTTCATTGCCTTCCATTTGCCCTCTGCCAGATTGTCTATTGTGCTTTACCAGCCGTATCTTTCCAGCCTTTAAAAAAACAAACAAACAAACAAAACAAATCCTGCCTGTTTTTTGAACTCCTGCATGTTTTTGGACTCTGCCTTTTGCTTGCTTCTTTTTTGCCTGATGTTTTTGCCTGTCTGTTACCGACCTCCGCCTGCCTGCTGACTTCACCCCTCGTCTGCATTATAATGAAGATGAACTGTGAACTGAACCTTTTATCTGTGTCTCTGAGTCATGTACTTGAGTCCAGTGTTTCTGAGCTGTGACACACATGAGTTGTTTTCGACACAGCCATCTGGCACAAAAGCTCCAAATTACCTATTTTGTCACTCTTGTGACTTGTTGTTCTTAGCCATATTTCAGTGCAGGGAAAGGTCAGGGATAATTTAGTCTGACTAAGTTGGAGACTGAAAGCAGTGGAGAAATGTTTGAAAACACCACTAATTCCATTTGTTGATAAAAATACAGTAGAGCCCACAGCTGCATGCAAAAAGTTCAGGCACATCCAAAAAAAGCTTTCGAAAATAACTAACAGAGGAAAAAGGACACGAAGCAGGTCATACAGTGTTGATACACTGAACACGACAGACTGATTACACACAGCAGAGCAAGATAATGTGGCAATGAACCCTATAAGTGGCACTTCCATTGATGTGTCACAGGCTTGTAATAACCTAGCCACCTCTGAAGTGGAACCATAACATGCGGGTAATAGTCTCAGAACTTCAAGAAAGAGAGAGACTGTTTTAGTGTTTAAAATGTATCTTCCTTTGGAAAATTGATTCAATGATGTAATGTAGGGCTTTGGCAATAATGTGTCATCCACATTCCAGCCAATGAAGCTTCTTTGCAGCGAATTGAACAGAGAGAGAGTGTGAGAGATGCAAAGATAGATAAGCAGTGTCTGCATGCAAATACTTAGGCATGCATGGACGCATAGAGGCACACACACACTTGAGAATGAAAGATGATGAAGATGCAGACGATATGATGAATAAGAAGTTTTTTTAAAAAAAGAGAAATGAATTGAATTAATTAAAATGAGAGACAGCAGGTTCCTGCGTGTACATACGTGCTGCAGCACAGTGAAGCCTACAGAGTCCATTTGCCATAGATTGATTGTCAGTTGGGTAATAAGCACAACGCTTTTGGGGCAAAGAAGGTCGATAACAGCATCTGAAGAAAAGCACTCTCTCTGCACGTACAGATAAAAGCTCTCAAATTACAAGCCTGGAACAAAACATCTTTACTTGTGAAACCCTCCACTGACAAAACATGTTTTCCCAAACGGAATCATATCAGAGGGCTTAGAGATATTTTGACTACAGAGAAGACGGTCTATTCTACTGTATAATACATGATTATTATAAAATATAAACAGATTCTCCATGAATTTCTAGCAGCTATGGGATATACTGTAGGGATCATTTTGTATCTACAGTCCAAGTCTGCACCCAATGAAAATGACAGCATCCAATCCATCAAATCCTGTTGTGGTTAAAAACTGTGTCTTCTTTAGATAATTCATTCATGATGCATTCTAGTGCATCTTTTCTAGCAAATGACCGTAAAGGAAACACAGAGATAAGACTCAGTAGGCAAACAAATATGGGCCAATGTTGTCTTACAAGCATTCAAAAGAGGCAAACACTGGGAGACAACGGGAGACAAGCTAACAGACAGGCCCTTGTAGTCTCAAAGTCAAACATGTCCTGCAGAAAGAATAGAAAATAACCAAAACAATGACACATCAGACTTCCTGTCCTCTCTGTAAAACCGCACAATGTTTTGCTGTGAACGCACACTAAAAAGGATTTAAGGATAGTAAAAATAGACTTACGAGCTGTTCTCTGTGTTAATCTGTGACATACTTTGTAAATAATGCATAATGCATGTGTATAGTATTCTGAATGTAGCCGGTACAGCATATACTTAAATACTTACATTCAAGTGATGCTTCTGGGACTAATGGCTCATTTAGAACATTTAGAAAAGGCACTTTTTCTACATGCAATAAGATATTTTAAAAGGGATCATTCAACAGTGTTGCATGTCCTTGGGAAGCAGAAATTATCTACAATTTATCTTGACTCACCTGGACAAGAAAGATGTGTGTGCGTGTACTGCACACTGATTGATCAAGAATACAAATACAGAGCTGCATATTTCACCTCATTTGTCTGATATTAAATGACAGCCCAGTGACTCAGCAGCACTGAGTTCTCCACTCTCTGATGAGGGGTCTACCTACCAAAGCAACTAAAACGAGGGACATAATGTTGTAAATTGCCTGATTTTCTTCTCTTATGTTGGGTGTCCATGGGCTCCATTTAGTTGGACTGGGTTGGGAGGCAGACCCATGTGAGCCATGAACTGCCTCAGCCACTCAATGAAGTTGCAGGTCTAATCTATTTTGCATGGCAGCCATAATTAATGCATGCAGCAGCGGGCAAAAACATTTTACATTTATACATTTCTTGGCTGTCTGGCTATGTCAGGGAACAGTGAGTGAAATTTAAAAGAGCTGTCATGTATAAAAACGTGTACAAGTACAGTCAGAGGTAAAAGTCAAGGGACAGCAAGCAGAGTGAAAATGTTTGTTGCTGTTGGTGAAAGTGAGTCAGTGCGTTTAACACCTTTGCATGAATAAAATGTGCAAAGTGCAGTCCGATGAGAAAAGCACGGGGTTACTAAAGAGACATTTGTCATTTCTGTTGTACAGAGAAAACGTTTCAGTGCTTTTGTCGCCAGTTGTATTCTTGCATATGTGTGTATCAGTCCTCTTCCCAGGTCTCCATGGCGCCAGGAGGTCGTATCGCTAAGGTCTGATGTGTTCGCTGGTACCTGGAAATAATATTCCTGGATCCTCACTCTTGATGTTTGATATTTATCATCATAATATTGTCATCCTGATTTTCCATAATGTAATATAGCTGTTTTGGTCTGTTCTGTACACATCTATTGGATGCCTGTGTGTCGTGGAAGAGGGATCCCTCTTGTCTTTCCTCTATTTTTCAACCATGTTTAAAGTGGGTTTTCTCATCTGAATCAAGGGTCTAAGGATAGGGGGTGTTGTATGTGAATTATGAAATTAGTCTCTGCTTACTTTATGTTTGACTCAGAAGAAAAATATTCTAGTCTCAGTTTTGATCCCATGAGCAATCGATTTCCACATAGTTGTCTGGTGCTTTTTATTGGTTCTAACCTTTGCCCAAACCAGTCCACAGAGAATTACCAATCATAGGCTGTTTTTATCCCCCCCCCCCCCACGAGTATGGCTCAGATATGTCAGTTTCCTTGCAACCTCTGGATGTACCTTAGCTTCTAGTGCTGTGAGGCAATAAATACACATCTTCACCTGGGTAATATCCATATCCCTTGAACTGTGATCGCAGTAGAAGAAATTGATAAAACACTCATCTGTAACAACTTGTTTTCTATCTTTGCATCTCTCTCACTTCTCCTGATTGCTTTCTTCACACTCCCCATCCCCCTCTATTAGCGCTCCTTCCCTCCCTCTTTCCCCCTCTCTCTACCATCCTCCTACATCTCTCACCTGCCTCGGCAATTTTCCACTCTCTCTCTCTCTCCCTCTCTCTCTCTCTAATTTATTTCCTTCAAACTTTTTCAACCATACCAAGTTTTGTTTTCAATGTGTTTGAAATGCCAAAAAAGGGAATCTTGAGAAAATGAAAATTGAGATGTGTTAGATGTTAAGCTGCAGTGTATTATGATATGACACAATATAATATGATATGATGGTCTGGTGAAATTTGTTTGTGCCTCTCAGCAGTGAAAACATTTCACTCACCGCTCATCATTAAGACACTGTACACATGAAAGAATACTTATAACAGTCTAGCTTTTACTCATGGGCCCTAGTTTTTATTTATTTATTCTACCAGAAGGTATCAGCTGAAATTGGAAGCAGAGGATACATGTTAGGACAGATATTATAATATTGTCTCTGACTTTATAAGAACAGTCTGTGAGATTCTTTCCTTTTTTTTGGATATATTCAGAAAAATTGTGAGAATCACCAAATTTCCTGCTTTATAAAGAACGGATACATCATTTTAATGTTTCCTGATATTCTTTAATTCTTTACTTCCTGACCTCTGTCCTCCTCTCCTCCCCCTCCTCCTCCTCCTCCTCCTCCTCCTCCTCCTCACACTGCTCTGACGTTGTGAGAAATACCAATAAAGACTGCTGCTGTTCACAGGAGTGTGTGATCCTAAAACACCATAAGTGTGTTAGCCAGTGCTACCTGCACCACTGTTGCGCTCCTGCAACCTGCATGGTTGCAGCAACACTGCACTGCACAGAAAATCAGTAAGTTGTGTATGACCCCTGGCCAAAGTACAGAGGTGTGAGTGTGTGTAGGTGACATTTTGAAAATAGACTAAATTAGCAATGGGAGTGAAAAATAAAGGCTTTTGTTTTTGGGAACAACAGTTTGCACTTGGATAGTGCATAATCTGTGGGTTATTATGCATTTAGAGTCTGTTAATGTGGAGAATATATTAGGCTGATTGTTGAATACTTTGTATTATAACCACAACTCAGTATAAGCTCATAAGTCCAGTGAAGATCTAACACTGTAGACAAACTAGAGCTGATTCAGCAGAATCTTCATAGCCAATCTAAATAAATGCTTAAGAGCCCATAACTCAAGAGCCAAGAGCAAATTTGCGACCCCTTTGTTTTAACTTTCATTACAGACTTTTCAATAACAATTACAGCTGATTTAATGTTATTGTCACTCAGAGGCACCATTTACCATTAACGCATAATCCATCGCATCAAATAACCCAATTTGCAAGGTTTAAATACCTGATGTGATGCACAGTTGTTGATATCCAGTACATGTGACCAAACTGGTTACATGTACAGTCTGTGGGTGTCTGTTTATAAGTGCTTGAGAGAGAATGAATTCGTAAATCTTCAGCTTGCAGTGGGATTGTTCCGAAATGGACAATTAGATTCATATCAGCAGATATCGTATCTCTTCTGCACCTTCTCTGTTCTCTCTCTGGTCTGTTGCTGTTGCTTTATAATGTTTTATAATCCAGTACTGGGAAGTAATTCCTGTTCACAATATGCAGGTCTCCATGTCAGTCCACCCATTTCATCAGTCCAGACATTGTGTCAGACTTTGCTCCAGACTACACGCCCATTAAGTAATAAAAGCTTCCAACATGACGGCCAGCCATTCTTGTCTCTGTGGCTGCTTTCTTACAGTCTGTGTTAGTCTGGCTTGTCTTTTGATTGCTCCTCTTGCTTTTTCATATATGTATATGTTCTCATACACATGCATGCAAATGCTCACAGGCACACTTGTGCTCACCGTTCTTGGTTTTGTCTTTTATTGGCTCT
Source organism: Thunnus albacares (assembly GCF_914725855.1). Taxonomy (NCBI): domain Eukaryota; kingdom Metazoa; phylum Chordata; class Actinopteri; order Scombriformes; family Scombridae; genus Thunnus; species Thunnus albacares. The sequence goes on from NC_058116.1 coordinate 18,159,096, forward strand.
TGTTTTAATATCTATTTGTGTGTCCTTTATTTTCTTTGAAGCACTTTGTGACAAATCACTTTGTGACAAGTACTTCATAAATAAATCTGACTTGATTTGACTGGCCAGCCATATAATATGATGAGAGGGATAAAAATACTTCTTAAAGCATGGCTACACCACTGAACCATGGTCAGGGAGATGGGCAGGAGGAGACAGCATTATGCAGGATGACTGAAATTTAATTGGAACACTGATGACTTCAGTGAGATTTAATGTCAAGAGGGTACGTAGGAACTGCAGAGGAACTTGTTTTTATATTAACTATGTGGTTGGAATGAGAGAAAATGACTAATGAAGATGGCTTCATGTGTAAATTGTGTTTGGTTGGATTTTTGTGCACAGACAGCAATAAGAAAAGGCTTTCTGACTGACCGTGAGCTTTGCAGGTTTAAAGTGTGGTTGAAGAGCAACAATTTTATGAGATAAGCAACAGGTTTTGATAATCAAATGACAGGGGAAAATGCATTTTAGTAAATGTGAATTCTCAAGCTCTCATTTGTCATTATTTTTCAGATACAGTACATCCCCATTTCCAGGATTTTCTGCTTTCCTCTGTTGCACAATTTTGATGAAGTTATACTGTGATTACAGCACCACAAACATCTATGTACGAATTTTAAAATATCACATAATCAAACACAGTATCAGTGTCTCAGTACTAATTGATTGTTGTAAAAATGACAGAGTATTATGACTCCATAAGGCTGTAACCTGGGGAATGATGCTTCTGTGTGCATATTTTATTGCATACAGTATACAGTATTACATAATATTTCATATTACAAAGCATAAAACTAGAAAGCCTTTTCTTAATAATAAGTTCTGATAAAATTTTAAATTGCATGTTTATATGTGAATTAATGTAAATAAATCCTCCTTGCTACTGTGTGGATATCTAGTGTACAAGGGCTGAAGAGCGCACTGAAAGCGTTAAGGATAGGTAGTGTGTGTCAAAGAGACAGAAAAAGTGTTTAAGACATCAATGAATATTTTAAGAGAGAGCGGGAGCTGAGGGAGGGATGGGTGAACTGAAAGAGAGTTGGGCTGCTGAGAGACGGAGGGATAATTTAATAGACGGGCAGAGCAAATGTGTTGGAGGGGAGACAGAAAAGCTGGAGGGATGGGAGATGAATGAACGGTGGACTAATCTGGACTAAGCAATAGAGAAAGGGACATACATTAATTTAATGAGATGGATGAATGGACAAATAGATGCATTGTGCAATGTTCAAAAAAATCCCTAAATCTGGACAGCCTAAGGTGTGTATGTTAAACCAATTTAAACAGTTTAGAAAAAAACACTATAAAGTAGGGGAAATACAGGAAACTCAAAAAGGTTTTAGACTTCTGAGCTCTGCAGAGGTAAACAGAGAAATATGACACTAGGATAGCAATAACATTAAAAAATTGTCTCCTATTACTGATTTCTATAAGACAATGGTAAAAACTGAACAGGAGCCACTTGTCCAGCGTACATATTAGGGGTTCATTTTTGCCCTAATGTCACACAACAGCAGCAGGAGGCCACTTGTAGGTCAGTTGGCCTGGCCAGGGGATGTTTTAAGGGGCACCAGAGGGTAGTGCACTCAGATGCCCTTCTGGTGTGGAATTAGGGTATAAAAAGAATGGAAGCTGTTGAATGCCGAATAGTGAGAGTTTTAATCTGCCCAACTTGTGCACAGATGTAGGCATTAAGAGGAAAAAAGAACACAAAAAATGCTCTGGTTGCATTTCAAGCTTGACACTCTTTCTCAGGTAGCATAACATCACATTTGGACAACAATGAAGCATGAAGCGTGTCCCGTCAGGGCAGAGATAAAGCAAACGTTGGTGGCTTTAATTTACTTCACCTCTTTCGATAGATGTGGTGTACCCCAGAATTCAGTTTTAGGTTAAATCTTATTCTCTCTATATGCTATCTGCTTGGACACCTCTTCTCCTCCTCCTCCTCTGGCAGACTGACACTGGGCTCTACTGCTATGTTGATGATTGTCTTCTGTATCTGTCAGTTTTTAATTATGCTTTATCTGAATAATTTTAGACCAACAGTTACTGGCTTAAAGCCAGAGATTAAATTGGACCAAAGTTTGTCAGAAGTGAGCCGAGCTCCACCGGTCTACATCCAAATTACTTCCTGCTGCAGCTCAGCTCCAGCTTCTGGTTGTAATAGATAACCCATGACATACTCTAATTACTTACAACATGAGATGCCTTCTTTAAAGATAAAATAACAGTGGTACTCTCTTCAGGAGTGTGGTGCCCATGTAAATGGTGTCCAAAGTATTACAAAAGGTGTTTTAAACTTGTCTTGTGTCGCTATAGGCCCTATTCACTTTGCAGTGACTTTTGCCTATTTGTGGTATTTTTCTGCCCTATAAAAGGATAATATACCTGCTGATTAATGTGGAAGAACTAATGGTTTTATCAGGCTCTTTGAATCATTCTGAAAATCTATTTTGAGAAATCAGCAGGTACTTTCACTCAAGGGTGATGCATACAATTCTGGGCCTTGTGCAAATGCTGTGAACAATAACAATAATAACAGCATTGTATTTTGTATGCAAATTGTATAAAATCTCTTCATTTTTGACGGTCCTTTCCATGTTAGAGCACACTAGGATGCAGCTTTTACTTGCCACACAGTGGGTTGTTCCCTCATTCCAGCCTTTCACCACTTTCTTTACCTACTAAGAATAATAATGTGCCTTTAGGGGTTCCTAACATACGACATGCGTGATTGGCATTGGCTTAAGAAAAGCACTTAAAAAGCCACCAGGAAAGACTGATTCAATTGTCCAACACAGCACTTAAGCATTTTGTTATATTTTGTTAAAGGAGCAATTAAATGATTGAAAGGTCCCTGCTTGTAAAGGAACACAATGTCAAATTCTTTATCCCCTCTACTAGTCCACTAAATACCACAGAGCTTTATTGTTATGTTTATGTATGTGGTTCAATTAGAAATACAAAAATCTGAACAAATGAGCGAAGAAACTTAAAGAATGCAGATACTTCCATACAGGTGCACTGTATGATAACCTCCTGTCATGCTCTGTGATGTGTATAAAAATTATATTTGAAAGGAGAAAAGGAAAAACTGCCCAACTAGCTAGAGTTCCAATACGGGAACAATGACTGAACTAACGTCTGCATTTAGATTTATAAGACATCATAAAATAAGTTTGCAAACTGTGCCTGAGATTTTGTGAGATGTGAGACTAAAAACAAGCAATTCCTCCTCTATTGACTGAGAATGTCAATACAGGATATGATCAGACTGTGGAGCAACAGGATGTTAAGGTAAGTGTGCTGTACATTAACCCCTCACTATAATTACAAATACACATTTTAGAGTTCAGTGGTGCAAAATCCATAGATGCTGAGATGCAAAAATGGAAGGATCACTGCAAATCATTTGAACATATACAGAAGAGGAGTACCGCTCAGATAGCATTAAAGCTGTTTTTGAGGCTTGTGGTGTCCCAACACCTTAAGACACTTTTTTTGTTTTTGTTTTTTGCTTTACCGTCACCCATCTGTATATTTATATTGTGTTTGCAGTGTTTAAAGAAAAAGGCTTTACATTTCTATGTGATAATTAGATCAATTATTTTTCATACATTCTATAAATGTATTATCCTGATTTAAAAGGCCATCATCAAAATTAAAGAGACCTGATAAGTAGACATACATATTTTTTTTCTGCAAATGTATTAAGTTAATATCACAAATGATTGATAATAGATGTGTGCATTCTTTTGCTCATTATTTTGTCTAATGTATTGTTTTAGCAGAAAAGGTAAAAAAATGAAAAGGAAAATAGTGATGACAAGCCCCCAAGGTCCAAATATGAAGACTCCTCATCACAACAGATCCATATGTAATGAATCTCTGTTTACAACTGACAACAAAGACAGCTTGGCTCACACGAGCAAATGCTGCAACAGGAAATAAGCTCTTTGTAAAATGCTCTGAAGTATTGTTTTGTTGCTAGCACGCTTTTCTAGTTCCTGAATCCATTTTCAAATCAAACACAGGGTCTGTTTTGGTCCTTTATCCTGATAATAGACTTTTGGTATCCACGCTCAACCTTTGAGCAATGATTCATGGTCTGTTGTGTTAGTGTGGTAATACATTTCCAATGTGTATTTTCTGAGCTGTTTGTCTCAAATCCTGTAACACTTTATTTTTCTTAACTGATACGTCTTCAGATTTCTGTAGCTTATTTTTACACCCTTACATTCATAGCTTGGCAGTGTTAAAGCTACTCATTGGATATTTTTGATAACTATTTGGGGTTACACGGGCCTAACCTCAACTCTAACCTTTTAATCCGATATGAGCATCAGATACTCATGCAGGGCTTTTTTTTTTGTCAGTCTGAGTTAAAAAGAATGAGTGACAGGGCTTTTGCTGTTAGGGGCCCTATAGCTTTGTAAAGCTTAGCCTATAAGTCAGTGTCATCCTTCTAAATCACCCTCTCAAAATCCATCTGTAAAATAAAGCCTTTTCACAAATTGACTTGCAAGTTTTCATTTTGCCTTATTAAAAACAATAGCTGTTATTTTAAAAGAGTGGAGGAGAGAGAGAGAGAAAGAGAGAGAGGGGGGACTCGGGAGATGGTGAGGTGGAGGGGAGCACAGAGGAATAGGTGAAGAAGTGCAGGGGCAGACAGAGAGACAAACAGGCGGACAAAGAGATGGATGGGTGGATGGAAGATTATTGAGGAGACGAATAGAAAGCCCTGAATGCTGCGGCAGGCTGTGCTGACGTGAGGAGTGTTCCCAAACACAGTTAGTAGCGACTGCAGACCCACTGCATTACCATACTCTCTCTCTCTCTCTCTCTCTCTCTCTCTCTCTCACACACACACACACACACACACACACAGTGCCTCAGGGAGAAAGCTGCTTGCAGGCAGAGCTGAATAGAATGAGGACAGAATCTCCTGTTCTGGTCCTGAAGAGGTCACTGTGTACCCCAGCACCATTTGTGAGTGTGTTAAGGTGTGTGTGTGTGTGTGCGCGCACAGGTGTATCTATGGGCATGTGTTTGCAGGTTTGTGTGAGCATACTTTGAGTCTTTGTCTTTCATTTTTTGTGCATATGTGATTATGACAGGACGGTCTACAGGTGTGTGTGTGTGTGTTGTGGAGCTACATGTGTTTATGCAGGGATGTGCTTTGTGCAGTGGCGTGCACCTCTCTCTCTCACTCTCTCTCTCTCTCTCTCTCGCTCTCTCTCTGTGTGTGTGTGTGTGTGTGTGTGTGTGTGTGTGTGTTTCCCCTGCACAGGTCGGTACTCTCCTCTCCTCCACGCTCCCCTCTTCTTTCCAGTCTGCGCTTCCTCACGGTGCTATAGGTGCGTATCATTAGATCAGTAGCTGCTGCCTGCCACACTGTCCAATCGCATCTAGGGAGAGACAGAGAGAGAGAGAGAGAGAGAGAGAGAGAGAGAGAGAGAGAGAGAGAGAGAGAGACAGAGAGAGAGAGGGAGGGGGCAGCTAGAGAGAGAGAGAGAGAGAGATGGGGGAGGGAGGAGAAAGAAAGGAAGAGAGGGAGAGGAGGAGATTGATCATTTGAACGTCCGGGGCCTTATACATGGAGAAACAAATTTCTGCTACATTGAAAACAGTTTTATTTTTCTCGGATTGAAGGCTTAAGGGTTGTTTTTTCTTTTTCTTTTCCTACCCTGGAGACGGTGCCACGCGTGCCACCACCATCACCATCACCAGCAGCAGCAGCAGCAACAGCAGAGGAGGAGGCATATCTCCCAATATCCCATCCCGGGCACGTCGGATAAGCTGCAGCAGCGAAAACACGAGGCGAATATTGCGGTGGACGGGAACGGGAACATGGTCCGTGGGATTTCACAGCTATCCCCCTGGCTGGGTACGGGTTGGTATATCCTACATTTTGCCTTTTGAGGATTTTCGCTGCAGCGGGGATGCAGGTTGAGGCTTTTGCATATGTGTGTGTGTGGTGTGTGTGTGTGTGTGTGTGTGTGTGTGTGTGTGTTTTGCCGTAGTCAGCTCCAGTGGCGATAGAATTTAGACAGGATATTCTGCCTCACATGCAGGCAAAAAAAAAAAAAAAAAAAAAAAAAAAAAAAAATTCACAGCGCACTTGCTCTTATTTTCTCTTTTTCTCTCTGTCTTTGCTTCTTTTGTTTAATTCTAACAAGAATGCAGCGCGGCTTTTATGTGTTCCCTCTGTATTAAAATATACAAGGGGAGGGTGGCAGGCGGGTTTGTCTTGATAAATGGAGCGTTATTCATCAGCGTGTGTGTGATCACCACTGGAATGTTAACTAGCACCTTGGACAGCAGACACCAATACAATCTAACATGGGAGGAGCGATAGTACCGATCATCTTTACGTTGTAATATCTTTCCCGCTGCTGCGCTCGTGTAGATATATGTGTGTGTGCGCGCGTGCGTGTGTGAATGTGTTAATATTCTGCCCTAAGGCCCTCAGAGAGAGAGAGAGATAGCAGTGTCGGCTGGGGAGCAGATGTTTGTATGTGTGTGTGTGTGTGTGTGTGAGAGAGAGAGAGAGAGAGAGAGAGAGAGAAAAGGGGAAAGAAAAAAAAAGATTCAGCATGAGTGTGAGCACGTATAGAGAGATGAAGAAAGTGTGTGTCCATTATTGTGACATAAAGATGGTGTGTGTGTGTGTGTGTGTGTGTGTGTGTGTGTGCATGCATTTGTGGGAGAGAGCTAGAGAACAAAGTGTGTGTGTGTGTGTGTGTGTGTGTCACACGCTTCCTACCTTATGCTACATGCAGGTCAGGAGCCCTGCAGTGTATTCAGGGTTTAATTAAGCGTGTGACGTGACTCCCCCCCCCCCCCCTCCTCCCCCCTCCCCCTCCACCGGGTCCTGTGATCTGTGAAACAGCGTAGAATGTGACATATGTCTGCGGCTCATACCGGATACACACATGCCATTACTGTGTGACACAGCAGCCCTGACAGTCTGACACCGAGTTAGGCTGAGCTGACAACATCTTGTTTGCCCGATCTATCTCCCTTATATCTATTAGCTCTGACTATTCTTCTGGTGTGATCTGTGTGTGTGTGTGTGACATTTCATTTAATCTATACTGTGATTATTGTAATGAAGACTAATGTAATCCTTTCTTTTTCTTTCTCTCCTCCCTCTCTGTTTCCATTTCTCTGCCTCTCTCTCTCTTTTCCAGGAGGCAGTTTGGACTTGTTATGGGGGTGACCGGAAGGAGAGAGTGACAGAGGAACAGTGATGCTCCTGTTTACATAACGAGAGATCCACACACACACACACACACACACACACATACACACACACATACACACACACACACACACACACACACACACACACACACACACACACGCACACATGCATATACATACTCAAATTGCCAGTCCAGGACATAGACACTTGCTTAAACACTTGCACACATACATATACACACACACAGACACGTATTCAAGGGACTCACTGACTGAGTCACCACACACTCAGAGGCACTGAATCACTGACTCACACACAGGAGCACACAAACACACACACACACACACACACACACAGACACACAAGGGGAAAAGGTTGTTTGTAAGGGCCAGGACTGTGTGTTGTGTGTGCTATGGGCCAAGCTGAGCAGCAGCTGTGTGTGGGTGTTGGATACCTCTGAAGGGTCAACACAGCCGTAACACTCGCCCTCCCCCAGTCCTCTCCCTCATCTCCCAGCTACCCCTAAACACACCATCATGTCCGGGCTGAGGACCAGGAGAATTCCCTCTCCCTCGTCGCCTCCTCCGCTCTCTTCCTCCCCCCTTGGGCTTTTGTCCCTGCTCCTCCTCTCCCTCTGCCTCTCCCTCTCTCTTTATCCGGCCTCCTCATCAGCGCAGCAGACTGTGCCAGTCATTTCCACGGCACAGGGCCGCATCCGTGGCATCCTGACCCCGTTGTCCTCAGAGCTCCTGGGGCCTGTCATCCAGTACCTGGGAGTCCCCTATGCCAGGCCTCCAACGGGAGACCGGCGCTTCCAGCCACCCGAGCCGCCTTTACCTTGGCCAGGAATACGAAATGTGACGCAGTTTGCTCCCGTGTGCCCGCAGTCACTGGATGAGAGGAGCATGCTGGGAGATATGATGCCGTCCTGGCTCACAGCTAACCTGGATATAGCGGCCACGTACCTCACTCACCAGAGCGAGGATTGTCTCTACCTCAACATCTATGTGCCCACTGAGGAAGGTGAGTAGGATATGTGTGGCACCCAGAGGTGTGCACAGACTCTCTCAGGGGCAAGGTTGGAGTTGGGGTTAGAGTTATATATTTAGGTTCTTCTTGTCCTAAAAGTGAAAGCAGAGTGACAACAGAGTGGCACTGGCTAACCAGAGGGGCACTTGGGTTGACTAGAGGGAGATTTCAGGGGCATTTTGGCTGTTACAAATGATTGAAATGTCCTTTTGGGGCACAGACTTATCCTTGATAAATAAATAAAGATTAAAATAAAACAGATCCCCCCAATCCTTCCCCTCCACCCCCTCTCCATGCGCTGGTTGACACTTAATATGCAGACACCTGCGTCAGTCGCCAAGGGGTTTACGCCTTTACTTGTGGATGGAAGTGGGAAGGACACAGACTCGCTCATGCATACATATTGGTTCATACACATGCATGTGACCCCACACACACACACACACACACACACACACACACACACACACACACACACACACAATGGTAAGCACTCCCTCAGCCTCAATTTATATCCACCTGCTGAGAAATTAAGGTAGGGGAATACAAAGTGTGAGGATTCAAAGGAGGCACAGACTGCCCACTGAGTGATCAAAGGTTGATATACATACAAATGGACGTGTGGATGATCAGTCCGCCAGTCAAGAACATACACACACACACACACACACACATACACACACACACACACATACGCAACAGACAGAGTGGAAGCAGAAGGAATGTGGGTGGATATGTGGATCCACTTATGCACAAAAATTACTATGTATAGCAGCGATATCTATCTATCTATCTATCTATCTATCTATCTATCTATCTATCTATCTATCTATCTATCTGTCTATCTATCTATCTATCTATCTATCTATCTATCTATCTATCTATCTATCTATCTATTTATCTATCTATCTATCTATCTATCTATCTATCTATCCTCTCTTATCCTCCATTTCACTCTCTCTCTTTCCCAGACATCCATGAGGAGAGGGGTCAGCGGCCGGTGATGGTCTATGTCCACGGTGGCTCGTACACAGAAGGCACTGGAAACATGATGGATGGCAGTGTGCTGGCAAGCTACGGCAACGTCATTGTCATAACCCTCAACTACCGCCTAGGAGTACTGGGTAAAATAAGTTATCTTCTCTACAGTAGCTTCTATATCTATGTAATTCACTCAGCACTCAAGCATGTCATGTTACCACAAGTGTACACTATATGCTTTTATTACATACCTCTGGATTCTATATTACAATTCTTTTTCATCCTGTGTGCTGTATCGTGACTCAGAGCAATCAGTGAGTATAATGATTAATAGCTGCTTTGTGTACCTTCAGTGTTGATTTCTGCAGTGCCAGTTGGACTAGTACACTGTAGGACTTCATAGGAGGCAGCTAGGTGACAATCTATAGTGAAACAATTATGTTTAAAGTGGCTTTATTTGTGCTTCATCAACCCGCTCCACCTTTTGAGCAACAACAATAGCAGTGCAATTACTGCCAAGGTGCTTTGGGTATTCTGATAGTATCACAGTTGTATCATACACACGTAGTGTATAGTAATTGATTCTATGATGGGGGCTAGGCTAAAGGGCGATGAAATGTAATGTCTCATTTAAGTTCACTTTAGCTGTTTTCTCACACTTCTCATATAAAAGACTGCAAATAAATGGATGGATCTCTTGTTAGAAGCTTCGGAAGCGAAGAGGAGGTGTTTGAATCTATGACAGTAGTCAATCATTAGATCCATAAGTGCTTGGCAAAACATCAACAATGGATAAACAGAGCTCTCACACTCAGACTCCAGTATTGATTCATGTTCACATGTGAGTAACGTGACGTGCAAAGGTTTCACTTTCATCATTAAAAAACATAGAAGTAGTTTAGAATAGCTCACTCATTATTTTAATTCAATTTTATTGTTCTGTGGGTTGTCTGTTTTTTTTAATAGGTTATGTATATTTATTAATAAAGAGATATACATGAGTGTTGATGCAATCTAGACTTTGTAAATGCAATTTCCTATAACTAAAATTTTACATGAAGTAATTCTTTACTGCTCCTATGCCCTTTTTCCTATTACCTGATTCTTTGGGAATATGACAGTTATAACAGTTACATGTTAAAATGATTTTTAAAATACCTCAACACAATATTTCATGGTCAAGTTTTTTTTTAATTAAAGTGCATTATCGCACAATAGTGTTTCAACACTTTTTGCAAAAAAGAAAAAGAAAAAAAACAAAAGAAACAAAAGCAGAGCTAACAATTTATGTAAGAAAAAAAGATATAGAATAGAGATAACATAAGAATAAAACCAACTGGATGCCAAGAGAGTTGTAGTGATTAAACGTAAAGTATATCCACCATCTGGATTGTTTAATCCTTCAATGAGCTATAAAATGTGAAAACCTTCAGTGAGTTGCTTTTTACCCGGAGCACCTTTTTGTTTTTTGAGTGAAAACATGTTTAGTATGGGTGTCCCTAGTGGATATAAACCCCCTGAAACCAATTTTTCCACTACTAGCATCGACTCAAATCTGATCTTTTTTTTTTTTTTTTTACCTCCATGACTCTCTGACTCATTGCTCTCTGAACAGGGAAAATCTGATTCCCTGTGGTTTTTCTAATTTTAGACAGCTATGTAGAGCTCAAGGGCTGAATAAATAGGATATCTTAGAATCCTGGCATTTAGTCTTTTTGTGGCGGTAATTATAAAAATAGAAAAACCTGAGAGGCATCATTTACTGTACTGCACGGAGGACATGATGTGGTGTCTACAGTATTTACTTTGTACAGTATGCCTCCATATTTATTACAAGAAGTCAAATGTTCAACATGCATATCATTCCATCTGCTGGATTAAATCATGCCCTCACTCTCATTAATAGATGCCCACTATTTAATAATTCATATGAAGAAATTAATTAAATTGCGCCAGCCTGTTAACAAAATGTGTGCATACAGTATGTTTTATAATTAATTAGTTATTTGATTTAGCTTATGAAGTAATGTTCAAAATGATTTAACCCGCATGTTCTAAGCCCTTAAATCTACTTAATTATGTGGATTTATGTTTCCTGGCATTTTATTAAAGAAAAAAAATGTATGTAGATTTGAATACAGTTTTTTACCCACAAAACACATCAGAATGAAAATGATTTTTTACTGAAGAAAGGCCATGTCTTTTATAAGATGACAGAGTGGAGTAAATTTGGATACACTTTAAAAGGTCAAAACGTTCAACAAAATCAAAAAAGGTTTGATTTTATGAGAACCATCCAGTCTCTTGTGACTTTTAGAAGCTTTTAAAGCTTTCAAGGCTTCCATTAGATATTGATTTTATAAGATGGCATAAATCTGCATCTGGTTAGTGGGTGAAACAAATATCTACTCAATTCTGACCTTGGTAAAAAAAGAAAAAAACAAGTTGCTAGAACTGAAGTCACTATGCTGAGCTAAACAAAGGCAGTTCTATGTAGAGCTACAACGATTACTGAGGAAACTGTGACAGACATTTTTCACCGTTTTTAGGCCAAAACCAAACAATTAATTAAGAAAAATAATTGGCAGATTAATCATTAATGAAAATAATTAGTTCCAGCCTTGATCCTTTGTTTGTTTGTTTTTTCATCATCTCCATCTTCTGTGTTTACACCACCTCCAATATGATCATCCTCATCATCATCATCATCATCATCAGCCATCGTCACGAGTAGCAGTGTCTTCCTCATCATTGCCATCATGAGTTGGATGCGTGAGGTGAGCCCGTACATGCAAAGCAGTGTAGAGTTGTGCACATAATTATTTTTTGCTAATCTTAATCAGCTAGAATTGGAGCATGTTGCTATGGAAATGTTACATGAAATGTAACATAAATAAATCCGAAACTATTACAGTCTAATTTGCCAATGATACCCTTTTTGCATGAGAGAAATTTCTGATAAATTGTGCATAAAGTGATGAAATTAACAATTTTTTTCTTCGCTCATTATACTCGTATGTGTTCGGTGGCAGCTTGAGGTTCAGAGAAATGAGCTTCTGCAGTAATGAGATATACTGTTGTGGAATGAGCCATTAGGGTCCTTTGTGTTTACAGCAGCAAAAAGGAGTTAGAGTGGGCTGCTTTTGTAACATGTGTGTGTAGGTTCCTGACTATGTACACTCATATGAATATGTATGTACCTTGTTAATTTTATTCAACTTTACAAGAGAAATTGCAGGGGTTGCACATTCATTTTTAAAAATTTTCACTTTAAATGTATGACAAACAAGAAGCATGCATATTTGATCTTAACAATTGGGATTTCATGATTTTGCATCTAACCAATCACCCCCCTGTGTTCTCCTGTGTGTTTATACATAACGTTAATGTGAGATGAAGAGATTCTATCTTTAGAAAATCAGCGGGAGTAACCTCTTTTGATTAACGCCTTTTTTCACAATTTTTATCGGACCCTATGGTCTGCTCGATCCTTTCCAGAGCGTTTCATCTTTGTTTTCGTGTAAGTCTTTAAACTTAAGTACTGTTTGTGTCATAACAGCAGCCCTCTTTCTCTGTAGGATTTCTCAGTACCGGTGACCAAGCAGCAAAAGGAAACTACGGCTTGCTGGATCAGATCCAAGCTCTGCGTTGGGTAAAGGAGAACATTGCAGCCTTCAGCGGAGACCCAAACAGGGTCACTGTGTTTGGATCTGGGGCTGGAGCCTCCTGTGTGAGCCTCCTCACTTTGTCTCACTACTCTGAGGGTAAGGAAGAATCATGGACAACAACTCTCATTGTTTTTTTTTAAACTCTACCTTGTGTGGCAAACACATAAAAAGGGTTTTGCTCTTTAGAATAGACAGAGAGTGAATACAGACAGACAGGCAGTCACCTATGGTTGGTAGGCTATAAAAGGTTTATGAAACTTTTTAAGGTCTCCAGTGGACCAATACAGCTTTCATTTACTGGTCTTAATGCTTTGAATGAGCCTTTCAATGCTCTGAATAATACAGCCTGTCCGTGACTTATAGGACCTATATTATTCTAAATTTTTAACTCTTACCTGCTCGAACCTGGTATTCTAACTGTGACCTGTCATCCTTTTGAATAATACATGTCTGTGAGCTCTGTTTTCTTGCTATGGGAATTCTTGTTCTGCATATGCATATGCTTATGTGTGCAAATGTATGTACATTATCTATCTGTCCATGTGTGCTATCACATGATTGTGAATCCATGTACATGTATGTGTGGGTGCGTGTGCATCCATAAATGTATACATGCATATGCTTATTCATCTATATTCGTATTCATGTGTGTTCATGTGTGCCTCAGATTTGTTCCACAGAGCCATCATCCAGAGCGGCAGCGCTTTAGCCAGTTGGGCTGTCAACTACCAGCCCAGCAAGTATGCCCGGCAGCTCGGTGAGAGGGTGGGCTGTGGCATCGATGATAGCACCCAACTGGTCGCCTGCCTCCAGGGCCGGAGTTATCGCGAACTTGTGGAGCAGAACGTAACGCCGGCCAAATATCACACCGCTTTTGCCCCAGTGATTGATGGTGATGTTATACCAGATGACCCTCAGATTCTGATGGAGCAAGGGGAGTTTCTGAACTACGATGTGATGTTGGGGGTGAATCAGGGCGAGGGGGTGAAATTTGTGGAGGGCATTGTGGACTCAGAGGACGGGGTCACTGCTGAGGACTTTGACTTTGCTGTGTCAGACTTTGTGGATAGTTTATATGGATACCCAGAAGGCCGAGACACACTGAGAGAGAGCATAAGGTGAGTGTGCCTGTAAATCTCTGAATGTATTTTAGGAACAGTTAGACATTTATAGAAATATTTGCTTTTTCGTTGAGAGTTAGATGAGAACATTGATACAAAAGTCACAAAACTCGCCTGCCAGCATCTCTAAAGCTCACTAATTAACACGTCATATCTAGTGCAAAAAGGACTATTTGTGGTTTTGGTTTTTACAAAGGGTTATGTGTTGAACTATTTCTTGGCTTGATGCAATGACTTTCTGGAGTCCTGTTGACACTGTGAGGTTGCCAGACAACCGGTGGAGACTTGCTAAGAAATATTTATGGCACAGAACTCCCCACAAAACCAAAACTTGTCATTTTCACATTCATTTATTAAAGAAAAATTAAAGAAACAAAATCTAACATGTTAAACAGCGAACTTTAGAGGGGAAGCAGATTTTTTTTAAACTTTGGACAGAGCCAGGCTAACTGTTTCTCCCTATTTCCAGTCTTTATACTAAACTAAGCTAACCATCTCTTGGCTGTAGCTTCATATATAAAGGACAGACATGAGAGTAGTATAGATCTTTTCATCTCTCAGTAAGAAAGCAAATAAGTATATTTCTCAAAATGTTGAATTGATCCTTTAAAAGCATGGTTGTATGCATGCATTTGACTATAAGGTGTGTTAAATAAATTGTATAAATTGTATAACACCCTCATGCAAAATGTATTTTTGCATATCATAGTAACAATGAAAGATATGTTGATAGAGTTGATTACAGATACATGGACTTAATCAGAATTAATTACTTAATTGGCTAATTGGCTCATTTTAAACCCATTGCCTAAAGGTTCATGTACACGGACTGGGCAGACCGCGACAATGCGGAAACCCGGCGGAAGACTCTGGTAGCGCTATTCACAGATCACCAGTGGGTGGCTCCAGCCATTGCCACAGCTGACCTCCATGCTCAGTATGGGTCGCCCACCTACTTCTACTCCTTTTACCACCACTGCCAGAGTGACGCCACACCGCCTTGGGCTGACTCCGCCCATGGTGATGAGGTAAGATGATGTCACAGTGTTGTGTTGCCATGCACAGATAACATTGTGACAGTTGTAGTAAAAGAGGTGCATGTAAATAGTGGCACAAGGAATAGTATTAGATATATTACCACTGCCATATTTTGATCAAGGAGAGAAATAGTCACTCAATGCAGAGTGACTGGTTTGTGCTTTTAACTGATCCTGTCTAAATTATTTTTAGAGAGATTCTTGCAGTGAATCAGGAGCTCTTGGTTTAGACTACTTTGGAAGTGCTGCTTCATATTGATCCTTTCCAAGTGCTCAGTGACTCAAATCATTTGAAATTAGGGCTGAAACTAACAATTAATTTATAATAATATATAATATGATTGTTTTATTAGCTGATCTGCAGATCATTTTCTAGATTACTTGATATTTTCACAGAAAATAGTGAAAAAACAAATTTCCCCAAAACCTTAGCCAATGTAATCAAATTGCTTGTTTTGTACGACCAACAGTCCAAAACCCAAAGATATTCAACAGATGATCACATAACACTAAGAAAAGCAGGGTTTTTTGTGTAAAAAAAATCACTTAAACAATTAATCAGTTATCAAAATAGTAGCAAATTTATTTTCTGAATTTGAAATACTGAAGTCTAATTTCAAAGCTGTGTTATGTGTCTGTATATACACTACCGTTAAATTGTTATTTATGAAAAATGTCTTAATAATAATATTATAATTATATTATATAATAATAATAATAATAATAATAATAATAATAATAATAATAATAATAATAATAATAATAATAATAATAATAATTTCTGTATTTCATAATAGTCATGTGTTTTATGCTGCACTTCTTTTGATTTCTATGTATTTTTGTGTATGCTGGTGTACAATTACTTGCATTATGACACTGCACGTGTGTATGCATGTATTTGTACTTTGTACTTTGTGTTTGTAGGGATGTATTTCAGTCCAGATGATTGAGGATGACTTTTCAGACAGAAGATGATTTTAGAGACCTGAGTTTAATTACACATGAAGCGGTTTCTTTCTTCACTGAGGTGACGTTTGTGTGTGTGTGTTTGTGTGTGTGTATGTATGTGTGTGTGTGTGTCTGTAGGTGCCGTATGTGTTTGGCGTACCCATGGTGGGAGCCACTGATCTGTTCAACTGTAACTTCTCCAAGAACGACGTGATGCTGAGCGCAGTAGTCATGACTTACTGGACCAACTTTGCCAAGACTGGGTGAGCTGTTAAAATGTACACTGATGTGAGACACTGATTTCGGTCAGAAACCCCCACTGAGAAGACTTTTTCCTTTTTTCCCTACTATATTATGTACAGCAAAAATCAAGAAAACAAGACCAAACAAAGCACAGATTCAGCATGATTTAGTTCTCTTTATTTCTGCCTTCTAAGACACAGAAATCTGTGTCTAATTTCTGCTATTAATATCTAAATCTCCACCCACGTGTAGAAAACATGAGAGTGAATGCAAGCTAGGCCATTTAATCTTATTTTAACATGTAAAAGAAAATGCATAGCTGTCAGTTTCTGCTTTTTTCTTTGACTCTCTGCAGAGATGAGGTTTTGGCAACACAGTGTGTTGATGCTGTAATTGTGGACAAGTCACTCCTGATTTTACAGGAACAAATCTCTTCCAAGCTAGAAATTAGACAGCCAAGATTCAAGTCTATGGTGTCATCAAGAAAAATAGCACAGAGCCTCTTCACTTTCTCCAAGTACTTAGTAACATTTCTCTGTGTTTAATTGGTGGACTGTTTAATATGAACATGGAACATGCAGTGTACTTATCTGGCGGGGTTTACACAGAGAGAAGAAATCAAAGACACAGAATAACTGGAAGAGGATAACAGGTTTTGATCATAGTAGCACTAGGCAAATGTATATCTCACAAATGATGTACATATGCAACAGTTTTACATTTGCTAAATACAATTAATAAAATTAATTGGCGCCAATTTGTAGGAGACAGATCAGTCTAAATTTATCTCTCTGTCAAGTTTTCTGTCAAGATAAGTAACGTTTTAATAGCGTAGAAAAATGAGGCAGTGAGTGTTAAAACATTGAAGTTCTCCAGCAACAAAAATAATGAGCTCACAGGCAAAGGATATGTTATTGTAATCTCTTTTCCTTCAAAAGGTCTCTGTTGTCTGGCGAGAAAAAAGGGACTTTCAGACACAATCATGAAAACAGTACTGCAGACTAATGTAGGCAGAAGGTGCACACAGGTTCTCTGTCTCTTCAACATTTTGACAAGGTTTTTCATCTTTGGACCTTGAAAGTTAAAACACCCGCTGAGCAGCTTGGAAAGGTCCTTGAGGAAAGCCAAGTTAATGTCCTAAATGAGGAGAGAAAGATCGTCCACTGTTTGACTTCTCTCTTCTCTTCTCTTCTCTTCTCTTCTCTTCTCTTCTCTTCTCTTCTCTTCTCTTCTCTTCTCTTCTCTTCTCTTCTCTTCTCTTCTCTTCTCTTCTCTTCTCTTCTCTTCTCTTCCCTCATTGCACAATGAGACAGAGAGCTTATTCAATATGATTTAATTTAAAAATTTCTGCCAGTGGCTAAAAAAAAAAAGCTTCTGTATATCCAATTTATCAAATTGAAAGTGAAATTATCAGCCAGTAGCAAAGAAAAATACAATTGTTATAAAAAGAATCCACATTAAAACTTTAACCTGACAATCCACCCCGATAAGAGTACCTTTTATCTCTATACTCCGACATGACATGCAAGATAAAAGCATTTGTTGAGGATGGACCCTCTTTCGGCAGTGCTCGAAGTGAGTAATTACCAGTAATTAATCCAATCAAGGCTCACTCCACTGAGACCTCTTCAGAGTTACAGAGACATCTGCAGTCTAGACCTTGATCTAAATCACTGCAGAGCCTTTGCTATCTCATAACATTCAGAATTAGGACAGTGCTCTCACATATTTTGACCGTAGTGTAAAAAAAAAAAAAAAAAAGAACCCATCTTCAGTGTGGGTGCATTATGGCAATCATGGGCAAGTAAATAGTTTCTAGACCATGGTCTGTACTATCATTACCACCACAGAAAGCTGCAGAGCAAAATCACTAAAGGAAGATGTGAAAATTTCAGTGTGCACTTCAATTATCAATGGGGAACTTTCTCCGAAGAAAGATTTCACCCGGTTGAGAGCGCCTCAGATGCGATGATGGAACTGTGCGATCGCTCAATTTAACGGGGAAGATTTGATGCTCCCTGATGTATATTTTGTGAGCCTCTGTGTGGGCGTATAAATCTTCAGATTGTTTGTGTTTGCGTGCCTGTAGGTCTTCACGCTAGCTGACTCTTTATGCTGTTCATAAGGTGTTTGATTGACAAGTGAGCACATAGCATGTAACTGGCAAGTCTGTGAACATGTGCCGCTTATTTCTTCATTTATGTCATTTTTGCCGCCGACACAAATGAGTAGGTAACAAGACAAATAAATGCCTGTCTACATGTGTCAGAGAAGTGATTTGTCAGGATATTCTCGCTATACCAAACACATGCATTCATCCATCTATAATGAAAATATCTGACAGCTGTATGTTTACTAGAGGAATTATCTGCACACTGTTCAAACCAAGTTTCAACTGAGCATTATCTGAAATGTTTTGTAAGAGGCATATAAAGTGGACAAACAAGAAACAAATCAATTATATGCATCTGAATCACCCTTAAGCTATGTTGAGCATGTTTTTTGCTTTGTACAAACAATGTTTGCCACTGCTCTGTCTCATGATACTTGACTATTGATTAAAAAGATGTGTGCCAGCGCTGGTGAAATTGTTGGACAGTATGAGAGAAACTCAGACTATTCTTAGGATGGTAGCCAGCTAAAAAAAAAAGGTTTTCAGCAGCTGTGTTAGGAGTCTAACATTTGAGAAGCTGAAAAGCATGAATACTGCAATTTATATGTTCAATGAATACATGAACTACACATGAAGCGCTGGATTAATGTGCTAAAATTCTTTAGTTTTAAATATATATTTTATCAACCCTTGAATGTAGATATGTAGGTGAATACCCTCAATTCTTTGTTGCGTTTCACTGTGGTTTATTTAATTCTTTATTGATCATGGGGCACTATTGTAGTTATTAGCGTGTATGTTACCAGTTAGCTCTTAAGTTGCACTGTAATTTTTGGTGATTTTTTTCACATAGTATTTGTATCTGTAAAGATGCTCAGAGCTGACGGGTATTTCATTTTTTTGTACATGATTACAGTTACAGTATTTACAGAACAATAGGTTCAGAGGCTGTTAAGAGGAATGTCTTGTCTAGCACAAATTATTGAGTCCTCCTTTTTGTTATCTATAAATTATAGAAAACACTAAAACTTACATAACCTCCAACCCATCTAAATATGACGCAATAACTCATTTTGTTTCACTCATTCCAGTGACCCAAACCAGCCGGTTCCTCAAGATACCAAGTTCATCCACACGAAACCTAACCGCTTTGAAGAAGTGGCCTGGCCTAAGTACACCCCTAAAGAGCAGCTGTACCTTCACATTGGCCTTAAGCCCCGTGTCAGAGACCACTATCGTGCCACGAAAATCTCCTTCTGGCTCCAGCTGGTCCCTCACTTGCATCACGTCAATGAGCTCCTCCAATCGGTGTCCTCTTTCACGCACAGTCCCTCCCCACAGGACGACACCCCTTATTCTTACACCAAACGCCTATCCAAAGGTTGGCCTCCTAGTAGTACACGTCACCCAGGTCCACAAGGAGGTACTCCGCAGCCTCCCGAGTCTGCTTTAGGCCAAGGTGGAGGGGAAACCGGGGTCCACGTCCCTAATGAGGACTACTCGACTGAACTCTCCGTGACGATTGCGGTGGGAGCGTCACTGTTGTTTCTCAACATCCTTGCTTTTGCCGCTCTGCTGTACAAGAAAGACAAGAGACGTCTGGAGCATCGCAGGCCACGTCCGCTTCCTCCCCCGAGACGAGACATCACACCTGCGGATGTGGCGGCCCACCTGCAGGGGGAGGGACTGATGTCATTACAGGTGAGTCAATGTGTTTTTGTTATTTGATTGTGCTTGTATGGCTGTATTGGGAGGTATATATGGTATATGGAGTGTCTGTGTGCTTCTGTCGCCACATAATTTAATGAGTTATAGGGAAAATAATCATTCTTATTGTTAATAATCACACATCTTATTTTAAGTTTAAAAAACACAAAGCCAGATGAGGTTTAGTGTGTGAATATCTGAATGAACTCCTTTCTTGCCAGTGGTGCAGCTACCAGTTGAACACTTCTGCAAAACATAGCCTGCCATCAGTAGGCATTATCAGTGTGAGAATGAGTGTGTATCTGTGTGTGTGTGTGTGTTCGGATGCAGGTGTGTGTGTGAGCCCTGTCAGATTGCCTCAGTTGCTTCCACTTGCTTCATGTTCATCCACCGACTGTTTTCCTCTTTTGTTAGTTGCCTCGTGCTGCTTTGAAATCTCACATAATGTAGTGGGCGCTAAATGTCAGATGTTTTTTTATAGCTGACAAGTTCTGTTAATTGACAATTGATTTACAGTAATGTCGCTCAACATCACAGCTGCTTTTGTAATTGTGTTTTATTCATTTTGAATATCAAATCTTTTTATGTGGTGTTTTTGGCTATTTTGTACACTGGTGGTAGATCTGGTGTGACAAGCAAACATCAAGCATAGTCTTTTTGTATTAGCACACATTACTGTGATTCATGCTTGTGTTATATATAACTCTGACTTGGACAAAACATACTAGCCTTGCAGAGGACCAAGTAAAAATCACTCAAACTCCATCAGGAGTGGTTTAGATGATGATGATGACAAATAGCAGTTATGGAGTCTGAATATGAATAGGACCCTGTATTGGGTTTGTAGCTCTGATTGGGTAAAGGCCGAGGCAAATGTCTGACTGCTTTCACATGAATTCTGGTAAATGGCATTTTTTTAAAAAAAAGTTGTTGTTTTATTTCTAGTTCCAAAATATTGATGATTGATTTGTTGCTTTTCTTTGTTTTATATCATTGTGGACTAAATATAGTTTGGGTTTCAAATGTTGGTTGGACAAAAGTTTCCCCTTGAGAGGACCACAGTGGAAATTAAATTTATTGGGATTTTAACCTTGACAATTTAATTATATGTCCGGACTGGGTGACTGGGTGCAGTCTATTTACTTTCATTGTTGTCAAATAAATCTATGTATGTAAAACATGCAAACTGAATATGTCACTTTGGGCTTTGTGATGGGCAGTTTTCACTATTTTCTGTTATGTTATAGTATAAAATAGTAACGATTAATTGATTAATCAAGAAAATAACTGGTAGATTAATCAAAAATGAAAATAGTTCTTAGTGGCTTGATTATTTGGTGATGAGACAGATTTTCAGTGTCTTAAAGTCTCTGTCTATCTACCTGCCTTTATTGCTTTCACCCCATATTGTGTTCACATCTACACATTCACTTATTCACCAATCCAACCTTTCAGGTGAAGCAGCTGGAGTGTGACGCAGCATCAGCAGACGAGAGGAACAACACTCACCACCATCACACTCTGGATACACTGGACGCCCTGGATGGCATGGACACCCAGGACATCTACAGCACACTGGACACCGTGCGCCTCACCTGCCCGCCCGATTACACCCTCACCTTGCGCCGCTCACCTGATGACGTCCCACTCATGACCTCTCTGACCCCAGGATCATTGCCCGTGACCCCTGGGTCACACCCTGTTACTCCTGCGACGCCAATGACCCCCATGACCCCTGGATCAGTGGTGGGGATGAGGATGGGTCATCCTCACCAGGGATACACACACCATAGCCCGTATAGTAATACACACTTGCCACACACACACATCTCCACGCACACACACTCCACCACGCGTGTATAACCGCAGCAACATGCTCGCACATAGAGGGACATAATTACAACAACACACACTCATACTGACACACACATTCACACACACCTGCAACACACACACATACATAAAACAAAAGACTTAAATACCTCTACTAATTACCCTGCAGGATTGTTACAGATGGAGTGACAGAAAGACATTTTCAGTAACAGGATGAAGAGACAGACAGCTGTGTGTTGCATGAAGACAAACTGGATTCCAGGAGATGCAGTTCTATGCATCATTTGCTCTCCACCTGAAACAAGACAAGCCGAGACGTCCAACAAATGTCTCACATCCTGCTTTGGATATTAAATCTTCTGCTTTTTCTACACCTGAGGAAGAGGAGCGCTGAGGCAAAAGGGTCAGTTATGGATGAGTTTACATCTCCTACTGCACCCGCGCTGCTCAGCGGAGAGGCGCTGGGACTGAGAGAGCAGATGCAGAACTGAGCGAACAAGTACCACACACAGACTGTTGATGTCAACTTGAACAACCTGTGAAATGTGAATGTAGCAAATTTTTTTTCCATTAAAAGATCAAAGGCCCTATCTGCCAAGGATCAAAACTAAGCTGAGGAGAAAATAACAATTCAGCGAGAGATGGATGTAAAAACAGACAGAGAGGAAGTGGGGATTAAAAAAAAAACAACATTAGCTGAAGGAAAAGTTAGTGAGATGGTGGGAAAGAGATTAAGATTTTATTGAGAGGGATTTAACAGCTGTGAGAGCGAGAAAGACAAAGTGAGATAGAGTGATATGGAAAACCAAGGAATGGAAAGTGTGCCAAGAGACAGAAATTTAGCTTCAGAAAAAGAAAGGGCCTCTGAAGTGTCGCCAGACTTACTGAAGAATCACTCTAACCAGCTATGTGTTAAACTCTTGTAAATAGAATGGGACGATAAAGATGATATATTATGATTTATAGCATTTACCTGCTCTTGCATTAAAACATGACTTATTTAACCACATTATTGCTTTCATTTCAGATATTACTATATTATTGTATAGATGTCCTGAAGCAAGGCTGGTTGTCTTTCTATCTCACCCACTGTAGTATGTACACAGTACCTTTATTTAAAGGCTATATTTGCTATGCACAGTCATTTCAATGATTCTTAACTATGTACGCATCTAGATACTTGTTTAGTAGTTGAGGTATAAGACATTTTTCACACCATCCTGTCTATTTGTTTGACCATCAGATGATGAGCTAGTACTGTGTAGATAATGCAATATTGGTTTGATGATTGAGCACCAGCCAAAAACCATGACCCTTAAGCCTTTGAATCCTTTCCTGTTCTCCTTTCCCCTCTGTTCCTAAAAAATATTCTAAAACACCTTACCCTCAGTCCTTAAAACTTCACAAACTTAATTTAGGGTGAGCCCCACAAAATCAAGATTCCTCCAATCAGTATTTGCTACACCTTACCAGGGACCTCAGTACTTTTTTAGAGGAGCCCCTGCTTGAACTACTGAATGCTGACTGAAAACTTGTGCCTTTTCCCAGGCACTAAACGCAAGAAATTGGCCAAATGTTTGTTGTAGCTTAAAACCTGTGGAAATATGCTCCACAACATCACCAACTCTGGAAAAAAACATGGATATAGTACATCTGTTAACCACATTTTAAATCCTGGAGTTTGTTTTATTACCTGCAACCATGATGTCAATTGTTTGGAGCCAAGTTTGATTGATGAGATGGAGCCTAGGTGGAGCTGAGGAAACTTAACATTGAAGGCAAACAGGCTTCCAAACATACTGCTGTTTAAGCCTTAATATCCTCATAATGGAGCAATATTTTTTTTTCAAATTGCCACTAAGATACACTTTAGAAGAAGTGAAATTATTTTATTGAAACATCAACCAACTTCTTGCAGAAATGATGACTGACTTTAGAGACAAGTTGGAGGTTTTCCTGCTGACTTTGTGTCAGTATCACTATACTGAGTTTCAGAGCATTCATAAAATAAATCCCAACCAATTCATATTGACAGATCTTGTAGCAGAGATGCGGTGCTGTCATAGCTGCCACTAAAAGATGACAAATGGTCAAACTCTGCCTATCTGGTAGCTACTATAAAGCTTAAAACCTTGCATATATGTAAAATTAAACAGCCAAGCCAAACTCCTATACCTTGATCCAAACCAGTAACTCAAACCAAAAACCCAAAGGCACCAACCCTAATATTGCAACTTTCCTGTTTTGTCCTCTTTTTCCCGCTCCTTGCCTTACCCTAACCCATGTCCCATCCACGCCCACCCTCCCACCTCCCCAGCCTCATCTGTGCGACTACATACAGCTTTGTCACAGTGAGGCCTATTTAACCTCCTCTCATCCTAAGTAACTTCTTCATGAGAGATTTTAGTTAACTGTCAACAGAATACATGAAAAAGAAAGCTGAAAAATTGTGGATGGCAAGCAAAGAACTTTTACAAAATGATATAAAAATAACATTTAATGGATGTTTGATTGACTGAATATTTTTTTCATATGGGTTTATTGACTCAGCGGATGGCTGGATTGTGTCAAGCATAAAACATTTCTGCTGCATTTTTGAAAAATAAAAATATCAGTATTTTACAATTTATGAGCATTTTAAATGTCTTGTATGTCTTAAATGTGAATATTTATGGTAGTGATCATAGAAATTTAGAGGGGAAGTAAGGGGGCCTTATCACTCGGGTCTTTTGTTTCTAGCACAAAGTGATTCTTTGCCACTAATGTGAAATTAGTGGTGAATATTAATGATAGTAACTCCAATGATCTTATATGTCATTTGTTTTAACTGGGTAATTGGCTTTTAGTTATCAAAAAATCACAAGGAATAGTAACCCAACATTTTGGGAAATACACTCACTTGCTGACAGTCAGATGAGAAGAATAATACCACTCTCATGTTTGTGTGCTAAATATGAAGCTACAGCCAGCAGCCAGTTAGCTTAGCTTAGCTTAGCATAAAGACTGGAAACAGGGGCAAAAGCTAAATTGTTTAAATTGTAAAAAAAAAAAGAGCTCACAAATTAACATGTTATATCTTGTGTGTTTCAAATTTCACCCGTGTAAAAAGATTTCCATATGGATTATCTTTAGCATTGCTCTACAGTGCGTATTTTGCACAATTACTAAAATCCCCGCTGCAGCAAAATAGGGACACATTACTGTAAATCATCATGGACCAGCAGCCCCTGCCAGCTGGCCAAGGAGACCCTGTGAGATGTGAAAGAACCAAATTCATGGCTGACTTCCAGACCAGATTGATGTCTCCTACATTGTGTCCCCGCTCTAATCCCATTAACTAGATATAACTGCAGTTAATTTGATTTATGGAAGGTAACACATTCAAAAGCATGAGTTCAAGTCATGACCAGGTATTTTTTTGTTTGACGTCAACGTGTGCAGAAAGGACCCTGAGAAGCCAGTGTAAACTGCTCAGGACTGAAAAATAACTCTTGCCATTTCAATTTGACATTTTGAGAAGCCCTATCTACATGGCGGGCTACGTATTACTGAATCAACAGTCATTTAGCTATAGTAACCAATTTTTCCACAGTTTAATTAGACATTTCCTATCTTTGTTTCTTTTAATGCTCACGACTTGATTTAGGTGACTTCTGGAGGGTATTTTTAACTTTTAAAACAGGCAAGGTGGGAAAGTGTATCTGTTTAACAAGTGCAGTCTAGAAATAATGTAGAGATGGTGAAAATTAGATTTTTTTTTCCATAGATACCGGACTGATATTTAAAAGCAGTATATGAAGCATCTGGAGACAATTTTAAGATAATCCATTTTTGGTGATTGTAGCTAACTTTAGGAGGCAATTTCTAGCTGAATTAAAGCAGATATTATTAATTCAATACTTATGCTTATGCTAGCTAATTTTTTCACTAATATATTAAAATAATGCTGGTTTCTTCTAAGTCTGATATAAACCCAGTGAGTCAGTGAGTCCATAGTCATTTCTGTTTTGCAGCAATGACTACTGTGGCTACTTGCCCATGTTGCACTGTTGTCACACCACTTAACGGAGGAGAAATTAGCATGAAAGAGAAACAGAACAGGGAGTAATTACACATCTTGAATGCGAAGACTGTAGATATTCATTACTTAAAGAAAAAAAAAAAAATCAAGCGTTCAGTGATACTATTTCCAGTATATGATCTGATACTGTCTGACTCTGGTCACGTCCACAAGATCAGGCTTCTGATTTGAGCAAATTATCCATGCTAGCGTTGCATCCCACAGCCTGAGAGACCGTGACAATGTCATCTCTTCCTGCTTTTTTCTTTCTAAGGGAATTGAGGGAATGAGGGGGAGGGGGGGGGAATAAAACTAAAAAAGTAGTTGAGCACGAAAATATTGAAAGAGGAGGAGAAGTGGAGGATGCAAGATGAATGATAATGAGACATGGGAGGGAGAGTAAATGAGATAATGTTAAGGACGGTAAATAAAGGATGCATGGAAGGAGGAGAGGAGGATAACAGATAAGGGGAGCTCATTAAGGAATGGAACACAGCCTGCCTAGTTGTTTATTGGCTGACTGGCTCATTGTACTTAATCACTCCTGCCAAGGCATGCACATGCACAAACACACACACACACACACACACACTGCCGCATATGCACATGCATGCTTGCACGCACACTCACGTATTTCTGCATGTCTGCTGATACAAACACACGGTGCACATGTTCATGCATGCCTGCCTCATACTCAATACATGTATCTACACACACACACACACTCACTACACACTACTGCATGCCTCATAGCAACTTGAGTCATTTTCCTTGCGGCCCTCATCACTCTCTTTCTCTCACACTATTCCACTATCCTCCTCTTGTCTTTTCACAGTTCCTTTCGCCTCCTTCTCATCCCCCTTTTCCTCATTTTTTCCCTTTATATACATATCTCATTGTCTTTCTTTCTCTTACTCCTTGCCCTTCCCCTGTTGGTCTTCTTCCTATATTCCCCAATTCCTTCGTCAACCCCCCACCACTCCTGCTCCTCTGTCTGGATGGGTTCCCTCTTATCTAACAACCTTGAGATGATCTTCACAGCATCATTGCTGCCGAGCATGTGAGGTCACAGCGTCTCCAGTTTCTCTTCTCCTCTTTTCTCATCTGCCTGCGCCTCGCTTGTTCCACTCCTCTCTCCTCTCCTCTCCTCTCCACTGCACTCTTATTTTTTGGCTCTCCTTCTTCCATCTAATCTGCCCTCCTCCACTCTCTGCCTCTCTGTATCCTTCTCTTTTTTTCATAGCACACTCCATTTCTCTCCTCCTCTCCTATCATCTATTTCTACCTCATCTGGTCTCATCTTCTGACGTTTGATCCTCACTTCATCCTGCTGCTCCGTGCATCCCTTTCCTTTTGTTCTCCTCTCCTCTCCTCTCTTCTCCTCTCCTCTCCTCTCCAATTTCTCTCTTTCCCCATCCCCCTCCTCTCACTGCTGTCTCCCCTCCTCTTCTTGCCCAGCTCATTTACTTTCCTCCCCGCTCTCTTTCATCCCTGTTTTCTTCAGTCTCTCCTCAACTGAAAAGCTGTGGAAAGAGGTGATACAAGGTTCCTCTGTCGTGTGTGTGTACATGCTTGCTGTTGCACGTGTCTGGGTTTTTGAGTGTGGGTGTCTTGTTGTGGGGATGTTACACGCTTAAACTGTTTTTCAAGCAGCCGAGAGCCCCGCAGTGTTTTCGCTCTCTAATTAATTAAGCGTAGGATGCTTTAGTCTGTCTATTGCTCGTCTGTCTCACTTGCTTTCTGTCTGTTAACCATCTGTCTCTCTTTCACCTCTCAAATGCCATTATGGACCAGTCTGCCTACCTGTCCATACAACTGTGACATCTGTCTGTCTCACCGTCTGCTGTCTCGCCTGTCTAACCCTCATTTTATCTCTCTGTCTGTCTCTCTGATTGTACGCCAGACTTCTCTCTGTGGGAGAACGGCTATATGATTCAGTCTTCTCTGATGCTTGCTGATTTTCATGAAAGAGCGTAAACAACAGCAGTAACTCAGTTGGTCCAGCTGAGGTCAGCATTGTTCCTGACAAATTAAAAGCAAGACAGAATGCCTTGAGGAGAGAGTTTATGGCAAAGTTTCACTTTTTAAAGACCCTAATGTGCTGTTTTTGTTTATTTTAGACCGTAATAATTGTGGGCACGCACTGGGGGCTGCTCCATAGAGGATAGAGAAAATGATTCTTCTCAGCTGTTTGAACTGTAGCTTTACAAAGTAGCTTGTAGGAGACTTATCCCACACATTTTAGTGAGCCATGTCCTCCTCTGCTTTGTGTGCCCCGAGCCTCCAGTGGTACATAACGGAACAGCTGAAAGCACAAGCTACATGTTTTATGAAGCAGTCACATCTGCTGATTATCAGAATGAATACAGCTACTACAACTATTAATGACAGTAAGAACAATCGTTCATTTATAAAACACAAGTAATTGTTAGAGTCAAGGGAATCGAACATATGGTATGTATACATTTTCACATAATATCATATAAACTGCACAGATGTAGTAATTACATTAGTGTTGCTACGAAATGTTTTATGCTCATAGTCCCTCTATGTTGATATAAAAACGTTCTCTTCGCTATTCTTTCTCTACGTAAGGAGGGATGGAGGTGAGTGTGTGTACCATTCTCAGGCTGTCCGGCCACTAGACAGGATTGTTTGTGTGGTCGTACCATTCACACGGACCATCCCTGTCTAATCTGTGTGTGCTGCCCTCAAATAGAGAGAAAGCGATAGATGAAAATAGAGTGTGTGTGTGTGTGTGTGTGTGTGTGTGTGTGTGTGTGTGAGCATGTGTGTGAGTGTTATCATTGGCCCGTGATATCGCTCAGACAGGAAGGAAGTGTGGCTTTTCAGCACTGACTTTCCTCACTGCAGAAACTCTGACCAAGCACACACACTCTGAAACTCTCTCTCACACATACACACACACACGCACACACACACACACACACACACACACACACACACACACACACACTCACACAATGTACTGTAGGCCTGTTACCGGGGTGTGAACTTTCTGTGATTCTGTGAAGATAAAGTCAGATCACCTCACACCCTGCAGCCCTTGTTTGCTCCTATGCAGGTAGAAAACTGTAATTGTTTCTATTTACTTTCTGTCAGTTAAATTACTCACACAAGTTCTCGAGCTGCTGCTTTATACCACGATGTGCCCCCAAATAGTCTAGAAACTGGTCTAATTGGTATTGCATTGTGACCTTATGTGTAACACTAAAGCCCACTGTGCTCTAAGTTTATGCTGGCTGCTGGTGTTTGTTTAAGTATGCAGCACATCTCTGCATTCCCACTGGGCCTCATTTATTAATTTTTCAGTATGCTTACTACATTAAAATGAGCTGAATCACTGGGTGTAGTAAATTAATGCAGAAAAAAAAATCTCATTGTTATTGTTCATTTTTTATCCTGCCATGTTTTGCTGCTTCAGCCATTAGATATGTGACTTGTTCTAGTCAAGGTTCCTGCAGGGTTTTGCTTAAAAGCTTTATCTTGTACAGTATGTTCTTCCTCGTCCTTTCAGCCACACTGCTGGTGCTTGAGTTAGGTTTAACCATGTAGGTCTGTTATGTCTGAACGATATGTTATTTTGTGCATTTCTTGCTTTGATTTTTGAATAGCTTGATCAATGAGGATTTATTCTATGTAAAATCCTTTCAGACAAGCTTAGTGGTAAATAAATAAACTTCACTTGACTTCACCGGGAACCCACATCATGCAGGCTGATTACGTGTTTTTACAGACTTATGTGTTAGATCTTCTATAAGTACTCATTTGTCCCTATATAACCATAGCCACACTGATCTGGGGTGGCATTTTGAAAATCATAGCCAGCTCATTTCATGCATTTAATACATTCAGAGCACAGAGAAAATTGAGAGAGACAAATGGGATATTTTAAAAGCATATAGCCTGAACTGTCTTGATGCATTTCTTTGGATTATTGTTTTGGTTTTTACAGATTCTATATTCTGGATTAAAGCTACATTGCTCAGCACAGTCCAATCTGCCCTAAGATAAATGAATTTCATTTTGGGCATTAACTAGGTCAACTAACTCACACTCAGTGGATTTTAATCCATGATTCTGTTAGCTGCTTGTTTTAGTGGAAGGTTTTCTTGGATTTCTGCTGCAGCACTCAGGGTGTCTGCGAGCCTTAGTCTCATAGAATTAGTATCAGTATTACATTTATAGCCTCTTTGCTATCACATGCCTTGCTCTCAGCAAAAAGTTGTACTTTTGCCTTCAAACAGGTTCTGGAAAATTTGCTTTTTACTATCTTGGAACTACATGTTGTTAATTAACAATGCTCACCATATCTGTTTTGTCACCTTACAGCATTTGCTCATTATCCAGCCAGGATGGGGTACTGCTCTGGCCTCAATGGTTTCAGTGACAGGACTCCTTTAGACAAATTGCTCTGCTTATCCAGTCTGGTCATGTAGAGACAGATGAGACGAACAGAATCACTTAGCCAGCTAGCCAGGTACTGTACTGTCTGTGCACTGATTCACTCGACAGATGCACAGCCACAGTCCACCGAGACTCATGTATTCCTAATTTTATCTGGCCTGCTGCAGACCTGCGCACAGGCATCTACACTTCTGTGTACGTGCATGTAGTCGAGCGTGTGCATGTTTGTTCTTGAGTTTTTTGTGAATACGTGTGTGTGCATGCTTGTGTCTGTTTCTCTCTTTCGGTGTGTGTGTGTGTGTGTGTATGTGTGTGTGGGGGGGTTATGTAAAGTACACCCAGGTGTCTCTCTGAGCTGTGATGTAACTCAGGTTACACAGCTGGGAGGGATAGATAACTACCAGGATTTGTGTGTGTCTGTGTGTGTGTGTGTGTGCGTAATTCTCTCGTTATACTCCACACCTGGATGTGTTCTTTGATAAGCTGATTATCTTTCAACGGGACTCCCATTTGACCTTGATGTAGTGAAAAGTTGTTTCAAGAAAATTGACTGGATATGCCTTAGCTGCTTGCTTCAGAGGCTTTGGGTATACCTGTCAGTGTTCAAACCATTAGCTGTGTCCTTATAGGCCTTTCAACGGATGGACCAAGTGCCAAAGCGAAAGTGTTCAGTGTCTGTCCCTGCATTATTTATTAGCTGTGTTGTAGAGACACAGATGCAGAGACAGTCAAAAAGTATTAGGTTCTTGTTCTTAATTAAGGTGACTTGGAAGAATCTGTAGCAATCGTAAAAGGAATCAATCCCACACCCACCAATGAGACAGTCAGTACAAACTCATGCTGTGCAGCCAAACATTGTTCAAACCCACAAAATTTTATTTTAATTTCTATTGAAGATCTCTAAATATACCAAATACCTAAGGCTGAATTTTGGAGAAACATGAATAAAATGATACACCAGACAACTAGATTTTGGAGTTTTGGGTCTGATTATTTCATACAGTGTAAACATCAAATTGTTGAAATGGAAAGTTGGAACAAGCTGATGCAAATGTGATCCTGTTGTACGGAAAACAAGTATTTTTCCAACCTTAAAGCCACTTAAAGGGGAATTGAAAGGGAAATGGATGTTAAGGGGTTAAAATGGTGGTACTGTATCTTCTTTAGCTCTGTTTTCATGTAATGTTAAGTCCTCACAAATTCTCCTTCATTTTCCCTTAATCTCATGCTGTTTTTCATTAAGGTTAAAATGGTTAGGAAATGAAAAATGAAATAATTTGGTTAGACTAATAAGATACAACCAGTGTTTCTTGATGGAATTAGGCATTTTGGCAGCTCCAAAAGGCATCAAAAGTTTAAATGTGGTGCATTTAATCACCCCAAAACACCATGCCAGTAAACTGTTCACCTCTCAGACTTTAATATCTTCTTCTTGGTGTAAGGAAGAAATGAGAAAAATGTTTTTCCAGCAGCTTCAGCTGTTGTCGGTGGATGCAGCTTTGTTGACATTGCTAGGAGCAATTTTGTATTCTGCTCTCCAGTTTTGATGGTTATGCTGATATGACTTCCTACCAGAATGAACATACCCGGCAGAAGAATACTAATAATTTTAACAGCATGCACTTTCTCAATTAGAGAGAAGGTGTCTATTGTAGCTCTATTTTGTGGTTTAGGCAGATAAGACAAGTGTATTATTGTCTAGTGAAACCATCTGAAACCTCTGCAATACTTATAACTTATTCAAAACACACTCTTGCACGCTTATCTGCAAGTGTGTGTGTTTCAGGCTGAAAGACATTGTGGAAAAGGCAAATTTGACAAGCATTTATTTTTATTTACTGTTTAGGCTGAGTGGATATATATGTGGATGCAACAGAGGGGAGATAAAGATACAAAGTGATTCATGCAGAACAGAAGGAAAAGCGACTGAAAACTGAAAAAAAAGGCAGATAATGACTTTCTGAGTTTTTGTTCCACTCTGTGTGCATGTGTGTGCGTTTGTTTATTACAGATGTAACTGTATCTTTACAGATGTCAAAGGTCAAACCCTTTTGGCCTCTCTTGCAAGGGGTCAAACTCATATTCTCTTCTTCTTTGATGTTAAGTCCCCCCACCCCACCTCCCCCTCCTTCACTTCTTCCTGTTACCTCTGCCACAGCACACGAGGAGAATGGCAATTTTTCATCTGCCATCTCGCTGCCCTCCTCGCTCCCTGTGACTGTTTTGTGCTCTCTTCTCCACTTCTTTCTGTCTGGCTTGCCTGCTTTATTGTGTGCTCTCTCTGTGTCTCTCTCTCTCTCTCTCTCCCCTTCACCTTACCCCTCCTCTCTCTTTAACCAGACAGTTTCACAGAACCAATATTTTCTGCTCTGAATGTCCATCTGTCACAGTCCCGGTTTGCTTTGAAGGAATGTCGGTCTCTTCCGCTGTCTCTCTGCCTTTGTGAATAGAGCGAATAGCTCATTTTGTAGAACTTCTAGAGAACTCAGATCACTGTTGTATAAACAGTGCTGCTGGGGGTGAATGTCTGCTGTCTGTCCAACAACAAGTGTCCTTGTCTGTTTCTCTCAGAAGGAGCAGATTGTTTAACCATTGCACAGTGGAGGTTACTTCCCCACGGCCAATTGTTTTACAATTCACAAACTCCAAATCACTTCAAACAACCACTCTGCTCTCTTATCTTGTTTCATCTCTCTTTTTGCTCTTTGTATGCTTTTTGCCCCCTCCCTCCCACCCTGTCCTGCACACATTCACCCACCCACACGCACACTGGCGACCTGTGCTGCCAAACCTGATGGATTCCCACTTAAAGCATCGTCTGAGCCAACAGATACATTGCAGGTGTGTCAAGGCCAGCAGCGACAAGGCCATGGGCGTCAAACAGGTGTGTGTATGCAAGAAAACATGTTTGTAAGTGTGCAACTGTGGGTGTATGTGTGTAGCACAGTCAGTCTGGGGGTGTGTTTGACCGGAGGCTGTATTTTAGTTTTAGCTCTGACATTAGTGACTCTCAAAGTGCCCCTCAAAGTACAAACTACCACCTCTGTACCTAATAAATCCCTAAGGTAGCTTCTGTGTGCAGCTTATGTGTCCATGCATGCATGTGCCTTTTTGCAAAAGTGTATGTGTGCGCATGTGTGTGTTCGCATGAAAGAAAAAAAATCTGTATGTTAAAATCATTAAGTTTTGGTTTAATGTTTCCAAGTTACCATGGGTGAAACTTTCTATCTTTACCGATAAAAAAAAGATTTTACATAACCTCTTTTTTTGGTTGTGTGTGTGCACTGGAATAGCCATGAGTCTGGGAATGTAACTGTTATTTCAGCCAAAGAGCATCATGTAACTCCGGATTTGTACTCCTCAGATAGAAAGAGTTGTCTCCTTTTGTGTGTAACTCTGCATTCATACTCATGGGTGGTTTGATATCCGCTGGCTGGGGAAACACTTAGACAAACAACACGCTCTGCAGGAAAGGAAGGTTTGTCTCAGGAATCAATGGCCTGCTTAGAATAATCATCCTTCATCTGAGTTTCATCTTCAGCAAGGCAGAATTTAAACCCAAGTTGCAATGTGCTCTGTCAGGAAGAATGTTACTGCAATATTTTAGCTCCAAGAGACAAAAATTGCTTTTGGATACACACACACATACACACACATTAAAATAGATCAGGATGATGAGACTCTGTATCATGGTTCTGCAGACAGGCTTCTTCTCCTTCTCCATAAACTGCTCTCATCACCACAGGAATAAATTATATATAGGATCAATAATTTATAGTAATATCAAACATCAAGCATTGTAGAATTATGCTTGTTAACATTATTGACATCAGTTAAATGTAATTACAGTTGGATAAAATGTCTATATTCCAAAAGGTCCATCTTACCCAGTATCTCCTCTAAAAGTTTTAAAAGCAGGGAAACTTTTAGGTTTTTAATTAAAATGTGAAACTGAACACACAGAGTGAGATCTTAGGTCTATCTTCATTCATTCACCATTTTTCTTTTTGCTTTTTGGGCACCACAGAACCAGTTCTCATTTTTATTCTTATGGCAGCTCTTTGACTTATGATTTATGGAATGACTGTGCCTGTAACCTTGGCCTGGTTTATTGTACATCAACATTTCTCCAGATGACTTCCTCCACCATTCAGCCCTTCAGGAACTGAGCTTGAATATGGTTGAAAGCAAGAAGTAGAATTTGCACATTGACAGTAAAACCTAAGATGCAGTCAAGCATACAGTCTTACATATATTATGATTAGGTAGTGGTGCACATTGCTGCACATACATATTGTATCAGTAGTTTTCTGAAGCAGCCGTCTCTGTCCATTTCTGGGTGAACACTACACCTGGCTGGTCGGTAGTTTGTCTTTGGTACTGCTAGCGTTTGCAGTTATGGACCCTTTTGCTTCAGAAAACACTGTGTGCATCTCCTGGGTGGTATATTTTTAAAATTACTTTGTAAAGCATGTGTTTATGCAATTCATTTTATTATTTTTAATGTAACATTGGTTTTACCTTTTTTGTTTTTTGTTCAATGTTGTGGTGCAAAATAGTTTTTACAATAATTCCCTGGTATATTATCTGTTTTTATATGGAAGTGAAAGCTCTTTAAAAGCACCAAACAAAGTTGACAATTACAATTTTTGGAGGCGCACCAATAGAAAGGAAATATTTCAGACACAATCATCAATATAAAAAATGTTTTTTGCACTAATAATAAAAAAGAAAATTATAAAACTCAAAAGTGATGAACAATCGCCTGTTAAGACCTGTACCTAGTGTTCATTCTGCTCATGAAAAATGAACTATCTCTGGCGTAGACAGACCCTGACTCATGTGTGATGGACTTCCTCCATTACAGTATGGCTGTTTCAGGTCAAAGGGGGGTGAGGAGTGAAAGGTGATGACAAAGGAAAGGCGATCAATCTGATTACTGTCCACCCAATTGGACCTCTGTCTGTCTCTGCTGTGCAGTATATTTGCAAGTGCAGTTGTGCATGTTGACATGCACCACAGGTCATGTCTCTTATTATAGGCCTCCAAAGAAAAAAAAAAGAAAAACTGATTCATTTTTCCAGGGTGGTATCATAATCCACCCATATTTTTCTCAGAGCATTACTGGTAATTAAAAATAAATTGGCCAGTTTGCTCTGGCCCTGAATTTAGTGTGACAAGGAAGTGTGCATTGGATCAGATGTTGGCTTCAGGCAGTAATCCCTCATGAGATCTTTTTTTCTTTAATTATTTCCACATAACTATTAAATTGAACTTAAACTGCATGAAATTTTTAACCTCTTTTCCAAATTAAAAAAAAAAAAGCAGCAGAGAGGGAAAGAAGAGAAATATTAGTTAATTTGACCTCAGAGTGTGTGTGTGGACATGTATGTGTGTTGGAGCAGGCCTGGGTATTAATCTGAACTGGATACTTGGCTCTGTCTCGCCCTGCAGCTCAGGCGTTGCTCCAGAGTAGCTCAGAGTCCAACAAATCTGTGCTGCAATTTTATTCACCATCACATGGCACAGGGTGTGTCCCATAGTCTCCGTTGTGAGAATACAGTGTTATCTAATTTTTCTTTATTCATTTTCTTCTGTAAAATAAATATAAAAATATAACTATAATGTAGGATATGTGGCATCATCTTATGACGTTTAACACAAATGGCTGTCAACCACGGGAATATTGTTGCTGGTCATCAGCTGTTTAATATTATTAATCGTTTTTCATGGCATTTGGTGAAATAGATCAGATTGAAGAGGAAGAGAAAATAATTTTCTCTGGACTCCATGTGCTTCATATTTGTAGAAGAAAGACACAACCAAACCAAACCAAACCAGGCCAAGTCAGGCCATACCAGGAGCAGGCAAACAGGATTAAGCCGGAGGGTTTTGTTTGTGCATGTGTTGGCATGTCCATATTGTGTGCAGAAAATGCAGAAAGATTAGCATGTGGGAGTGAGTCTCTTTGTACCCAAAAGTGTTTGCATA
This sequence comes from Thunnus albacares, assembly GCF_914725855.1. Classification (NCBI taxonomy): domain Eukaryota; kingdom Metazoa; phylum Chordata; class Actinopteri; order Scombriformes; family Scombridae; genus Thunnus; species Thunnus albacares. The sequence continues at coordinate 18,195,507 of NC_058116.1, forward strand.
TTTCCATTTCCGTGTGTGTGCATATCGTACCTGGTTCTTCTGGTGTAAAAGTGTTTCCATGTGTCAGTAGTTATTATTCTGTAGGTGGTCACACAGAGGGCAGAGGGGATGTTTAATACCTGTGCAGCTGTCTGTGTGTGTGTGTCTGTGTGTGTGTGTGTGTGTGTTGGTCAGTGGATCAAGGATATGTGCATGCGATAGTACTTGTATAACTTACCTCACTAACTTTTGATTCGTTATGTGTTGATTGTAATTTTGTGTCTGTTTGTGTTTGTCCTGTTTTCCAGGTGTGTGTTTCAGGTGTGTGAGCTTGTATAATGTGTGTTTGTGTGTGTGTGTGTGTGTGTGTGTGTGCGTGCTTCCAGGCCAGGAAAATGGTCTACAGTGTTGGTACCTGGCGATCAGTGATCCGTGTTATTGTTACCGGCAGCAATGGACAAACAGCTGAACACTGGACTCATTCATACTGACCAAGAGTTGGCTGACCAAGTGAGAGGTGTGAATTCACTCACTTGCAGTATTATTGCTATATACTGATGCAGTAATGCAGACACAGGAGACGGTTAACATTTCCAGGCAAAATAAAAAAAAATGTGTCTCATATATCACATTTCAATAAAGCGTAGACTTTATTTAAATAGTTTTTGTATTACGGTGCCTAACGGCTGTGGTCTGTTTACTCATCATTACTCATTTTTCTGTTCTTTCTGTACATTTGCCTCTTTTATGCTCGCCTTTATTTTTAGTTTTTCATTCATTATTTCACTCTGATTCTTTTCTGCTCTCACAGCCACAAAACAGGCCTCATATCTGATTTATAAGCCTTTTAGCAGCACAGATCTTTCTTTGGCTGTCCAAACAGACACAACTTGATTTCCTTCCAGTTTAAGAAGCCAAAAGATTATCAGATCTGTGTCACATCTTAACTTTACTTTGTTCCAGTCACAACACAAGTGCTGATTTTATCATGGTGGCAAAAAAAAGCTGGTCAGATTCTAGACCGGTTGAGCGACTGAAGATAGTTACATAACCACAACTAAAGTCCGGTGTTTTAGACATCCTCCCCTTGGCGGTCGTCATAGCAACATGGATTTAGATAGAGAGAGGCCCTTACATTTTCAATGATTTTACCATCCTGGGACATGGATGTGTGTGTGTGTGTGTGTCAGTTGGATTGATGTTCCTCTGGTTTTCTAGCAGACAGGCGGAAAGCAGATTAAACTCCCTCTACAGCTGGAAATCTACACTTTTCACTTCTTGATGAATGTTCCATGTGTATTTAATTTTTATTCAATCAACAAGGAACTGATGATGTTTATTTGAATTTTCCAACTGTCTTATCCCTGTTTAGCCTTCAAATAGCTACATTAACAGTTACTTTTAGTATTCATTGCTCCTTTCAGGTAACTAATGTTTTTTGAAACCAATGCAGAATGCAGAATTCGATGAGTAGTGTAGACATTTTAAACATGTGATCAGGTAACAGTAAGACATTTTAGCAGTGGCATTTCAAAAGTATCCTTCCAGAGCCTGCGCTAAAAGCAGTCAGAAGGCTTTTGATGGTCTGGTTGTGAATGTGCTGCTTGTTTGACAGAGTGGACGTTCCTATCGGAGGCATTAGTTAGATCTAAACATGCTCTCGCCACGGGGAGTTTTCCGCTGCTTTCTCAAAGGTCATTCTTTGAGAACAGATTGGAGGGAAGTGTGCTCTTTATCAGAGGGGCAGGAGACTGTGACTCAGTGGACGCAGAGCTTTGATGATCTCATAAAACCGAGAGCAAAATCTGTTGAAGATTACTCAAATGTATTACGTTTCATTAATCAATTAGGGTCACATCTTGGATTTGACGCAAACACACCACTAAGGCTAAAGGTTCAAATCCTTCTCACCACCCACAGTGAATGCATGCACACTCACCACAAGCAAAGAAATGTATATATTTCTTTACATTACAGTACTCAGAGTGTCTCATCAGGGATCAGAAACATATTTTGGTATTTTTGTTTCATTCAGTTATTTGGAAAAAGTAGAGCAGGTGCAGGGCATTAAGAGTTTTTCCAGAGGTTTTATTGTCTGTTCCCAACATTTTAGCTTGAGTGCATAACCTCTAGATCCTCTTTTCTGTAACTGTTCAGCACATGGCATTCAGTGGACTATCTCAATATCCGTAACCTTAATCTTCTCACGTGTATTTCTGTTATGCTGGTGCTGGTGTTTTCACTCTCTCTGGATCACGCTCAGATGAGAAAATCGACACCATTCTCATGTCTGTACAGTACCAGCTACCAGTAGCAGCTGGTTTCCATAAATCATAATCATAGTCCGTGAATGGTAACTTTACAACAAAAATAGTCAGTCCTCATCTTTGTAGCTGCTTGGTCCTCCATAGTCTGACTGGTAGCATTAGGAACTTTAACCTGCATGGTACATCTCAGTCCTCTACACATGCTTCACTCTCTTTGAAGGTACAAAGAAGAGAGGGGTAATTTAAAGAAATGACCAGAAAAGATGTATTTGAAAAGGTTGAAGTAGCAGCTTCCTGCAAAGCATGTCTACCTCCACTACATTTACCCAGACTGATGTCATTTACACTACTTTTCTGAAATGAGAAAGAGGAAGATCAAAAGGTAGAAATCCAGATCATTTATGAATGACAATAAGTGACTGCTACATCCATATATACGCTGAGTGGTTTGCAGTTTTGTCAAATATTCAAGAAGGAAGGAATCCAGTTTATATTGATGGATCAAATTAGACTGTTGTCAATATGTTGGTCAAGAAAACTCTGTTGCCTGCTATCTATAATGTTATTTATGTTGATTCTGCTTAAACCATGTAACTAAAAATATGTGCCACTTTTAACAGCCTTACTAATCATCAGTGATTCTGTAAAATCTTTCAAGATATGGCATGTGGCTCTGGAGGCAGTAGCCTAAACATTTTATGAGGTGATGTGATTATCATATAGCTTGAAATAGCTTAAATGTATTATCCTTGTGATTGTGTCCCCATGTCAAGAACAGCAGTGTGTTTCAACAAGCAGTTTCTTACTGTACATTTTGTTTCCAAATAATCATCAGCACAAGTGTGATCCAGATCCTGGATTCTTTGAACAAAACAACCTCTCTGTCTATTTACATGTTTGTGGTCAAGCCTTAGCTACCAGCTTTCCACCACATAAGAGAGAGGAGATCTGTGGGAAATCCTGGAGAATTTCCTGTTTGTGGCGTTTCCTTTGCACTACCAAAACATCAGCAGCCTGGCCGTCTGTCTTCTGCAGGTCTCTAAATGTGTCCAGTGGGTGCTTGATGCATTATGTGTGTGTGTTTGTGTGTGTGTGCACATGTCTTAAATGTACACACTCTCATTACCTATAGATGTGTCTGTACGCTTGTGGATATATGAGTACCTCTGTGTGTGTGTGTGTGTGTGTGTGTGTCTGTGTGTCTGTGTGTGTTTTATAGAGGTTTCTGGGTTTACTCTGCCTTTCATTTAGTGTTTGGCTGTTTCTCTCTCATTGTAAAATCTATACAGTAACTGGATACACATGTTATTGAATCTCTCTGGGGAAAAAGAGTTGGAGGAGAGTTGTGTACCCAGTCTCAGCACAACTGCCAGACAATCTTAACCAAACAAATTATAACCAAAGAATCATTGGGAATCTGCAACTTCAGTGGTGTTTAAGAATTAACCATCAATACCAAGTGGCATTATTTGGTCTTGCTGAGCTACCAGAAACAGCAGAGGGCACTGAGACTGTGGACATAGACAAACCCGGCAAGAGAGAACAGACTGTCAATTCTGTGAACAACATGAGGTAGAGACGGCCTGTATGAAGGCAAAAGAGCCAAGATGTTAAATATCAAGAGTTCACCACACTCTCATCTGACTAAACAAAATCTAATCTTTACTTGAAAAAAAAGGAGAAGCAACAAAATATGTCACAGCAAGTCACAGCCTGAGAAAATTTGTACAACAATGTTAAACTGTTCTGAACTCCTCCAAAACCTGGCTCCACTTATAAATATTTATTTGCTCTCTTTTACTCTATGGTTTATCACCAAAGTTTCTGTTTACATTCAGTGTTGCGCACCAAAACGAGCATATCCTTGAAGTGTTGAATGCATTTCCTTCCTCATAAACATCTGCTAAGCTGATATTTAAAAAATGAATGAATGAAACCTGCATCATTGACGTCTGTGGTTACTTACTAGCAGTCCTCTTCCCTGCCTTTTCTGGCCATTTCTAGCGCATTTCTGCATTTCTTGGTGTGTTACCGTCACCTAGATCAGTAGAATAGTGTGTAACTAGTGGTAAGAAAAAAAAACAAAAATGCTTTTTTTTATTGTTTTATCATATTAACATTATTCTTCTTCTAATGATTTGTTTGTACAGTTGTACAGTTGAACTGTTTTTTTCTTTCATTGTAGTTTACTACATACATTGTATGTAGTACCTTAATGTAGTCATAGAGTGTATAGGCTATATGGAAGTGTTGTTTAAATATTATTTACTTAATATTTCAGTTAATGATGAATTACCATGTAAAAAGGAAATTGAATTTGAGAGAGAGACAAAGAAAGAGAATATACATGTGGAAAAAGCTGGATCAAAAAAAGGATGACATAGAAAAGAGAGACAAGCTATGACCTGGAAGTGACATTCTTCTGTCTCGTCTCCCTACATTCTCAGTCTCTTCATCTCTGTTACTCTTTATCTCTCCCCTGTTTTTTTTCTCCATCTCCTCCCCTCCATCTTACTATTCTTGAGGATTGAGTGTTACATTGTCCTTTAATGTTGTGAATAAGAAAGAGGGGTGGAAGGATGAAAGAGAGAAGATGTTCCATTCCATCAGGATTAGGCTGCTTCATCTCACAGCAGACACAAATGCACTGCCCTGCCCTGCACACATGCACGCACGCACACATGCACGTGCACACACATGCATGCAAACACACAGATACACACACACACACACGCACACACATAGTCAGAGTCAGTCAGTATGAATGTTGCCAGAAGTAAGGAACAGAGCATCAGATGTGATGTGATTATTACTGGATAAGGATAATCCTGCATGTGTGTGCGCTAATGCTCATAGGCATGGGACTGCATGTGTTAATGTGTGTGAGAGTGTGTGCGCTGAACCATGTGTAAATGTCCAAAACCCTGCGGAAGATAGCGTTAATCCCTCTAAAGACTTACATAGACCTTACTTTTCATCCTTCTTTTCAAGCTTCTCATCCTTTTAAACTTTCTCTCATGCTTGTGTCCTTCTTCCAGTCCTTGGTTTTTCTCTTGCATGTCGTCCAAATCCACTTCCCTCTCAATGGGTTGCCGGCATCAGACGATCTCAGCATTGCTGCGCTGTAGGCTTTGGCTACAAAATCCCCTGTCACATTTGATGATTTGACACAGATATTAGCCTAACCAGAATACCATGGAGCATAAACCCTTCAAACATGATTCAAAAGCACTCATTTGAACTCCAATTATGGGTATATTTATATATTAAAGGACCTTTGCTATGTTTTTCTCCCATCATCAGTCCCTCTCCCTCTCTCTGTCTGTGGTTGGTTGTCTGAAGCACCCTGCCTAGCCGCTGCTTATTATCTTTAGCCCAAAGAAGTATAACAATGTTGAGCAGAACTCAAATTGAATTGAAGTTTTTTCTCTATATCAGCGATTCACTGTTGGCTTGCTCAGCTGTCCTTTCGGGATTTTTGTTAAAATAAATATCCAACAAAATGTTTGCACCCACCTGAACATTTAATTGCAACATTTTCAGTATTTTTCTTTCTCCCAAGTTTAGAGGATGTAGGCCAAGTACATTTGATTTGCTGGTTCTTGTTCAAGAAAACATTTATTTGTTCCTCTAGCCCTGGAATTTAGTTGTTTTGCCAAAATGTGCCTCAGCACCAAAAATGCTGAGAACCCCTGGTTTGAATGGTTTGTTTTGATATGGTTTGTATTACAATTTCTACACTTATCAATCTATATTTACTTTGTTGGTCTGTTGGTTTCCTGTTTTGGTGGGTTGGTGATACAAAGTGTGCTGTGTCAATGGATGTGTGTATTTGTGTGTGTGTCATGCTGATCATTTTACACCACAATGCTGAGAAACTCTTCTCTTCACTCCAGCTGGTCAAAGTTTACACAGTTTTCCCTCCACCTACACACACACACACACACAACCATTGTGCTCACTGACATTTCACACACACAAACACACACACACATACACACACACATACACACACTCTGCCTTCAAATGCAGCGTCTTTTCAGGGAAGAGCCGACGGCAGAAAGGTAGAAGATCAGTGATGATCAAAGGTCCTGAGACAGCATAGAGGATGTTTAAACAGAGCCAGTAAAAAATTAATTTAGCAAGGTTAAACTACAAAGCCATGATACTCTGTCTTGACTTCTTCAGATATGCTCTTTGTTACATTACTACTGTGAGATGTCTGACAAAAACGCTGTCAGGTATAGAATAAGGTTAGTTGGGAATGGCTGTCGGGCAGATTCTAAGTAAGACCATGTCCACACCAGTGTGGATAAATCTGGAAGTGTTGTTTATGTGTTAAAAAAAAAGTCCACACAATTTCTCTTCAAATCTCTCTCCAAAAAAATGCCATCTGTATTAAAATGTCAGAATTACAGAGAGCTTGAGGCACTCCAACATACTTGAGAAAACACAAGAAAATAGAAACAAGACTAAGAGCTCAGTAGCAAACCGTGGCCCTGGACACTGGGCCTTCAATAGAACCACATGTGGCAATAAAAAAATCAAACATACCAATAAAAATAATAACCCGAGCCCTGTCACATGGAAGTTCAGCATATTAAAGGTTTCTTTGGCCTGACTGGCTTTGTAACACACAAAGGTGATTCTGGAAAACCAGCCACACAAAGCTGGCTATCATGACATTGCTAAATTTCAATATGACATGTAAATGACTAAGCCTATGTTATTTTGTGAAAATATATGGAACAAGCAAATCACATTGACTTATTTCATGTATTTGTTTAGCTAGAATGAAAGTAAAATGTCTAGAATAATCATTAGCTACTGTTCAACAACTAAAGATGGATCCAATGCTAATCGAAGGTTTGAGGTTAGACACACTTGAATTTCAATGTAGATTTATGTAATATCTTTCTGCCAGAAGTAAAGGCAGCAATGCCATACAAACAAGTTAATTGTCGATATCAGATGTCTCATACTGACCAGCCAATACCTCCTGAGGTGAATTGGGAAAAGGTACAAGCTCTTTGTGAGCTTTGTTCAGCCATTTTTCACTGGCCTTAATTAATCATTATTAATTATTGCCATTTCATGTCCATGGCAATAAAACTAGAGAGGCAAATTGTAGGTTTACAGTATACTTCTTACAACTTTCATAGGAAACTGTGATTATCAAATGATTTAAATGATAAAACAAATTTGTTTATTTCTCACCAAAATGTTTCTTGACTGCAGGCTGTTTATAGGAAAATGAATGACAAATTGATCCATTTCATACTGACTTCTGTGCCTGAACACGGCAATAACCAACATAAATTCAAGCACAGTAAAAAATAAGACACAAAATTGAACAAAAGTCAACTTAAAATCAGAATTACAGGTTTAATTATACAAAGAAATGCCCACAGATTGACAATTCTCACAATGAGACCAGTTAACAACCAGCAACTTGTGCCCATGAAGCAATCAACAACGACTTTCTGCTTCCTTATGGAAAGTAAAGCTATCATGGAGAGTTTGGAATTAGCATATATCTTCAGAAACATCTTCAACCAAATATACTGCAATGTTCTTGTCAAATTTTGCCCAGAATAAGACAACACGTAAATTTGTGTTTCTCATTCGGCAGAGAAATGGAGCTGGGAGTTACTGGGTTAGTGAGTTAACGTCCGTTGTTGTAGTGTCGTCTCTTTTTTCCCCTCGCTCAGAAACTGACCAGTTTCATGGGTTGCTTATCCACTAAGTACTACGAAAGCCCAGAAGATGTTGGTATATTGTCCCGCCCACAACTCAACAAAATATGATTGGCTAAGACAAATAAGCTAAGACAACTGTCAAAATCAAATTTATGCCCACATTGATTTGAATTACACGGGCATTTGTTACAGCTACCGAAGGTCCTGGTGGGGGGAGTCACTGATTCACCCAGATACCATTGGAAGAAAAATTGTGATTGGTCCATTTTCCTTTCTGTTATATTAACTCACTGTTTGCCCAGACATATTAGTCCAAGTTTATAATGATGATCCAGAAATTATTACTATTATTTCAGTGAATTAAAAAAAACAAATATATATTTATTAGGAGTACAAAAAATTTTTCACTATTTTTTCTTAGGCCTTCACTGAATACCTTGAAGGCCCAGAGGGTTCCGCTCTGTAAGGGCTACTTTATGTTCTAAAAGTACTAGTTCATCAGAACAGCATATCAAAGTGCAACTAGAACTTCCAGGTTCTGCTCCAGAAACAAGAAAACTACATGAAATCCCAATAAAATCCAACCTTTAGCCTTTCTCAACAGTATGTCACGTTGTTCACTTTACATATTAAGACAAAGGTGGCAATCCAAATTAAATGACTGAATACATCCTTTGACCATACCCTAACCCTAACCCAGAATGACACATAGGAGCGTTTTCTAATATGGTGCCTCTATCGGCAGTAATTGGCAGGACAACATCACTCGTCTGTGCTTTCCAAACCTGTTACGAATCACTGTTAACAAATAAGTATTTTATGAGTTTTATGATGTGGCAACGCTATGTTTAAAGTCTGGTTAGGTTTAGGCTCAGAATACAGGAATTTTAAAATCCTAACCGATTTTGAAATCGGGTTGCATCACACACATAAAGAGAAACTTCACAGATGTTTTTCTCACACACTACAAGATTTGAAAATAATGGTGCATCACACACTAGAGGATATTATTAAGAGTATCGTGCCAGAGGATGAAAGAGACTGACATGATGCAACAACTTGCTTAGCTCCTCTCTTTGTCTGTACAGTTATGATATGACAGACAAGTTATGTAGACAGTCGTGCTCTTGCCACATATCGACAAGCCTTTCCAGTGCACCTGTACAACAGCTTGTGGTTGTTTCTTTGTGGTCGCCATTTCAAAAGTCCTCTCATTCACTTCCATCTCCTTGTATACTTGTCTCTCTCACTGGCTATTGTGGTCCCACTTGGAAAGTAGTCATGTAATCATCCAGATTTAAAATCTTAACTATCAAATATGTTTGAAATTATCAGGGTGGCTCCGATGAGTCTGTGAGCAGTTCTGGAAGTTTAAGATTGGATCTGTAAATCTCTCACATTATCAGATAATCTGGGCTGAACATCAGTACTGACCAGGGTCCCAGGCCAGATTTCTCCTCCAATGGTCTGGAGGGGTGTATCAGGGATAAATCAGCCCAGGTTTAGGGAGAGGTCATGGTTTGGGTTAAAAAGATCACTTTGTTAAGGTCAGAGAAACATGGTGTGGGTTAAAGTTACTACTTTCTTAAAGTTAGGTAACCCTCATCATCATGGCTATAGTAATAACCAGGCTTAAGGTTATGGGACAATTGTATTACAGTTTTTAAAAAACTGAACTCATGGGTGGAAATGTGACACTTGTGGTTGGAAACAGAAACAAACAGTGGTCTCCTGTGGCAAAGTTCGCTGGTGGTTTATAACCTCCATCCACCCAACCCACCTACTCTGAAGAGAAAATTTGTCAACTTCTATAGACGTCATTTCAACTGTACTCTAGGTCATAATTACTATGGTGCTGTTACCAAGTGCTTGCTCATGGGGGAATGTTGGATCTCTCTAAATCAAAGAGTGCAGTCTATGTGAAAAGTGCCCTGAGATAATTTCTGTTGTGATTTGGCGCTATATAAATAAAACTGACTTGACTTGACTTGACTAGATGACATCTGTAACTCAAACTTAACTATATGTGGTTTTTGGGCAACTGACATTACCACCTATTGTGTTGTTTTTCTTGGAACGACAGTCTTGTTTATTCAGTTTTGGACATGCCTGTACGAACAGCAGGACAGAGAGGACTGAATGGTGTAAATGTTTTTAGACAGCAGAGATTACAGCTAAAAAATAGGAAAAAATGACAGAAGCTTGTATTGGATGCCATGTGGTACATTCATAGTGGTTGTAGTTTTTTGTATGCTTACAAAGTATTCGTTGTTTAACTTTGTTAAAATTACACAGGTTTCAACCTCTGATAGCAAGTGCTATAGTGGAGCCAATTTGTCCTGGACAGTAAACCACAGGATCATGCTGGATAAAAGAAATGCTGAATGAGAGATTGCTGGTGGACCAGAATCTAGCCCAGACGTGACGTTATGACTCTGGCTCCCTATAGCTGTTCTAAACAGCCGCAATTGAAGGCAGGGCAAAAAGCTGGCTGTCATAGAGAAGGGCAATATATGATAGTTGTTTAAATATGGGGGTAACAGCACACATTTTTATCTACTGGAAGGCATTTGACATGGTACTGCACCCCTTGTGGCATGTGCCATAAACACAGAAACACAACATTTAGCTGTTTTTGGCCACTACTCAAAACAGCACAAGGCCACTTGAATACATTTTCAATTTCAACAAGGGCCATCTTCCTTGTCCACACAAGAGCAGAGTTTTCAAACTTTCAAACTTCATCACGACACAACTCCTTTCTTGGTCCAAGAGCGCTAAATAATTGCCCTATACGACAAACCAACAGCAATTCCAAATGTTATCTCTTCTTCAGGCAGTGGGCTTTGGGAATAACTTGTTATATGTACATGATTGCTTTCTATGCCACAGAGGTGCCATTGTTTCATCATGTTTTTGTTTGTAGGCCTGTTCTCATTTTACAAAAGTGGTCGTTATCTTGTTACTGTGTTGTGAGTCTATTTAAGTGTGTTAATGAGGCAGCCTTCCTGTGTTGTTGGCCTGTTGATAAGCTAAGCAATAGGTTCACAGCTTTTACTGGGGTTTTACCATGGTGTTTAGGTGTGCTTGTGTGCATTTGTGTGTATGTCTGGAGCCAAGGAAAGTTTCCCCCAGGGCGTCAGGCTCCTCATTAACCCTCTCTTCATCTCTCCATTCCTCTCTTTCCTCTTTCTGCCCAATCCAACATTCCTCAGTCCTTCCTCCTCTCCTCTTCTCCAAAAGCCAACATTCACATCAAAGAGTATCCTCTATGGCAATTTACTTATTCATTAAAGCTTTCTGTGTTTTACATATTTTTTTTCATATGTAAATCTCTATCTGTGCTCAAGGTCATTTCTCTGATTTCTAAAAGACTGATATGATTATATTACATTTAAATCATTATGTGAACATCTAGATAGATAGATAGATATTTTTCTGAGCAAATATCACCATCCGTAGAAAAAATGTGCCTCTAATCCTGGATTTAGATGCCGTAAATCATAAAAGAGGAGCGCCTATGATTGCTACATGACCCAATTCTAATCTTTTTCTTTGCAGAGGAGAAATTTCTAATGTGGGTCATAAGGGGTTAAGAAGAAGATTTTCTGTTTTTGTATGAAACCAGCTTACAGTAAGATCCCCTTTTTGATAGTCTGTCATCTTTATAATGAAAAGCCAAATACCACATAGCTCACAGTAAAAAAGCAAAACAAAAACAGAAAAAAACATCAAAATCTGTTGTCATTTCTAAAATCATTTTGCATCCAGACTTAAAAGAACTAGAGAGTACTCTGCTAGAATTCCAAAATCTTCTTTAATTTCACATGGACATGACAACATTTCGACCAATGTTTGGTCGAAACGTTTCAGGTGACCTGAAGAAGACCGATGATGGTTGAAATGTTGTCATGTCCATGAAGAATTAAAGAAGATTGAGGAACAATTTAGCAGAGTACAGGTACTCTTTTGTTCTTAGCGTATTGTTTTTTTTTTTTTTTTCCAGCACTGGAAAAATGTATGGATGTGTGTGTGCCCACTGTGTTTGCATCCTGACTTGACAATTATTTTTAAATTGAAATTATTATATTGTTCACATTATTTGTTTCGAGATATGTTACGTAATGTTATGTAAATAAACTAAGCTAAACTCTTTTAAAATGACTGTCAGAAAGCACTGTCATCATCTTGGAACAAGTGCAAAACAAGTGAAAATACTTAAAGAATCAATCTGTGATTTCACTGAACTGACTCCCCAATAAATATTTTGAATGGAGTTTGAAAACAAAATACAATAGCAATGTAAGTTATGCTTGTGAGAAAAGCTGTGTTAACTTTTTTTTAAAGCATAGCTACAAGTGTAAATAAGTCTGAACACATTTCTGATATGTTTTCACTCCATCAGTTCCCTGTACAGAATGTCCCCTCAAGCAGAGTGGAGTTTAAGTGTTCTCAATATTGCCACTGTTGGGACGAGAGAAGCCTGTCTTTTATCACTCCCTCTCTTTGTCTCCTTCTGTTCCTCGCACGCTCCATTTCTCTTTTCTTTTTCTCTCTCTGTCTCAATCTTTCTCTTCCTGTCGCTGTCGGAGGGGAATGACGACCATCTGCAGCCCTCCTGCCCCCTGACATCTGGAGACGGGCTGAGACAAAACGACAACAGCACACACACACACACACACACACACACACACACACACACACACACACACACACACACAAGCACAGGCACACACTGTCTTTACTGTAGTGAAAGCTGTGCAGCAGAAAGGAGAAGAGGAACAAGGAATGAGTTGTGGACTGGAAGGAAAGAAAAGACAGAGAGCAGATAGGAGCAGGGGGATATAGACAAGGTCTAATGGCAGTAACACATCACACTACTGTTGGGCTGTCATCATTCAGAATACATATTATTTTCCTCAGGACAGTGAATAATGTAGAGATATTAAGAAAGAGTAGAGGGAGGTGTTTTACAGTAATGAGGACTCAACGGTCCTCTCCTCAGGATCTCACTTGCATAACTACCTGTACATCTGTCAAAGAGGCTGTCCTATCATATTTCTTTTTAATATTCCTTCATTATTTATTTATTTATTGGTTAATTAAATGGGGCAGAGAAGATAATACAGTAATTAACTTTGCTGCAAATGCGCCAAAAAGGTTATTTTTCATCTGCAGTCTCTGGACAGATGTTACATAGTCACCCTACAAAGAATCCAAAATTAAAATGGTTATTGTAATAAGATATGATCGTGCAGAGCAATAACAAAAGGGATATTAGATATTTCTTTTGTCTGTCCCAGTTGTGCACTTTGCTCATAATTATAATCTCATCTGAATCCTGTTCTCTGCTGCCGTGACTTTGTAACATTGTGAACCTCTGCTGAAATTTTAACTTTTCTTTTATATCAAATGTTGTTTTGATCAGGGCTGATGTCATGGTTAAAAACTTATAAGCCATATATTCACATCACTAAATCCTTCCAGGCCACTTCTGCAGTATATTTCCTTTTATCAGAGCTGCTCTGTTGGCAAACTCTGCTGTTTAACTGTGAAGCTGCAAAGTCATGTGTGTTTGGCTTTGTAGCTGCAAAGAAGTGTCTGTGAACAGGCTATTGATTGTGTATCTCTGAGACAGCTGTGATTTTATGGATTACTAGTGTCTTACATATGGTGGCTCAAATGCTCTATTTTGTATTTGAGGAACATGCAGATCCTTTTATTTAATCAGTGAAAATGAAGCCCAGCTCACTGCCCCATTGCCTCTGATACTGACTTTATAATTACTATGTCCATCAAACTGTGTGATGAGAAGACAACAGTTTTGAAACTGGAGAAAGGAACACAAAGTTCAAAGTGATGTTTGAGGAATAATACCTACCGAACACACATTTTCTTCCCTGGACTGGTGTGAAATTCTTTGGAAACCAAGACTCCAGAAAGAATTTTTGACCTTATCATACAGGGATACCGCCATGAGAAGGCTTGCATTCCCCTGTAAGCATTGACATTTGATGTCCCACAACAGACTCTGTTAAAAATAGCGCATTAGATAGGTCAGGGTAAGGAAACTTAAAGCTTTTTGAGTGTTTTTAGGTGCAGTGCCATATCCCAAAACAGTAGTCTGATCATGTTGGACACACATGTCACAGCCTGCAATAAGGCTAGCAAAGTTAATAACCTCTTCTAAGGGTGAGTCACTTCCCTGCCTTGAACTTAACCCAAGTACAGCACCCGCCAGTGTGATAAATGGCTAACTTATGGTCTGGAGTAATTAGAAATACAAGCTCTTGAAGTGTATGAAGGATAGTATTTCCACCAGAGTGAGTTTAATCAGCTTCCTTCATCTCGGTCACACTTACAGCTAATTCAAAGGACAAGCTCTTGTAGGAGATGACGGATTATTTTTCTACCAGAACAGAATTAAGTTGACTTCTTCAACTCCCAAATGGCAGAAATGCCTAGCAGCAAGTTGAAGAAATTAATTGTTTACAAACCCTCAACCCACTCTGGAAGAACAAAGTCAAACCACGTTGACAAGTCTTCTCCAAATTAAGTTCACTTGAGGCAATCAGCACATGACCAAAATACATTTCCACACAATTACTGTGAATAAAATGACCCATCTGAATGTTTTAATCTTGGGATTGCGGTTAGCTACAGGACCTAAATCAAAAGAGCATTTGGAAAAATGTTTTACAGATGGTCAACTGGATCATTCTCTAAACATGAGGCAGGATGTAGAGCAAAATATATGTTGTTACTCTGCATGGCATCTCATTTGCCTGTTTACAAGTATAGGATAAATACTGTAGTGACCACAGTGCCATCCGTGTATTTTACAAAAAGCCTAGACAGGAAACTAATAGGTGAGCTACATCTGTGTGACACTCAGAAATGTATTTAATTAGCGTTTTCACCACATTTCTCAGCAAGGCTAGCCATTACATAAGAAGGTCTAGATTCTTGTGTGAAGGTTCAATGCAAAAGTCAAAGTGTTCCACCGAGATAATTACAGATTCTGTCTGTTTGACCTGCAGGGCAGCAAATGTGTCTGCTCTGGTGACTTTGTGATGTCTGTGAGGGCTGATGTGAGTGTGAGTCCATCTCTAGGTCTATGTGTGAGAGAGAAGAAGAGAAGGAGTGAAAGATCAAAAAAAGAATATGTAGATGTAAGTGTGCCTCAGCGGGAACAGACCTTCAGTGTGTGTCTGACTGAGTGCTCTGTGGGGTTTTTGTGTGTGAATGTGAAGTGGTGGCAGGACCACTTATTTTCATTAAACCATCTGTGACACTGAGAAACCACTCTTTTACATCCAAATTAGAGTCTCTGTCATTCTCCAGAGGAAATGTTTTCTCAGCCTGCAGTCTGACACAGTACAATGTCCCTGAAGTGTTTATGATTAATCTCATATTTTATTATTATAATATTTATAATGATTATATTTATATTCCAGCTGCTTGTGTCTGTCACACAGTACAATGGAAGAGGTCTGTGACATTACGCCCATATATAACCTAGCCAAGCCTGTCAAAATCCTTTCTCTGGTGCTGGTCGGCTGGCTGCCACTTTTAGCAGTCTTAAGGCAAACCAGCTAAATCGCAGTGGCAAGCTGTGAAATGCCATTTCATTCCTATTTAAAATCAGTTTTTGGCACTCAGCCTTAAGTTGTGTTTGTTTCGAGGTAGAATCTTCTTATTGCAGAAGCTATGACCTTTGTTTTTTCAAGGACACCAGAATTAAACTTTAAACATTCTGATAACACATCATGTTGTGAATATATGCTGGCTTTAATTTCTATAGCTCAGCAGATTCCTGCAAAAAATAAGGTAAGAATTTATAGTATAATTCAGTAAGACCTGTCTTTAAACCAGATGACCTGGGTTTACACCCCATGTCAGCAAACACCCACCCTGGAGGGTAATATTCAGTACCAAACTCTGACTGACTGCACTGGAGGGACTGCAGTACAAAAAACTGTATTTTCCTGGGAGAATCAGTAAGGTATCACACTTCTCTTTCAGAAATTAAAAATGAATACATTCTTCACAAATCGTACTGTGCTGGGTGACAACAAGACAGACAAGACTGTGTTTGCACAACCATGTTTTATATTAACAAGATTTTGTCCCAATTATGCCATGACAGAGCCAATTACAGTCAGTGTGACATTTCTGTGTTTTAGCCTTTCCTCAGATCTTGAATGTCAACTAAAGCTAAATTAGTTCAAAGAACCTTGCAGCTTGCATTCAGCCTTGGGCTATGAGTAGGCTACTATAGGAAACAAGGCCCAAGGGACACAAGGGAGCCAAGAAAACCTCTGAAAAGCCTTGAGTGTTTGAGCTAGTTAGCACGACAGCTTTGTCACACCTTCATGTGAATGGACTTTATGGACCTGAGTGCTGAACTGCACCAATTGGGGTAATTGACTATCTAAATAGCTGCAGCTAAGATAGAGTCACTGCAAAGTATAAGATCATTAAAAAGACACACTTTAGTCTTTGTTTACTTAGACTGGGGGTTCCTTGACTGTTTCAAAGCAAACTGGGGGAAATTTGTTGTCTCACCCTGAGATCCAGTTACCACAAAATGTACTGCTGTGCTCATTTGTGAGGGGCCACAGCAGAAACAGAAGGAAACAGGCCCCTGAGGAATTTTGGGTCCCTAATGAGGAAACACTTGTGCAGAAAGTAGTAGTAGAAGGATTTTTTAGGACCAGTGCATCGGCATATCTTTGGACTGATGTTACAAGTAGCGAATATTCAAAATGCAACAGTTTGCATTATTATGTCAAAGAGATCCTCAGGATTTCCTGACAAAAAACTATTCTAGTCGGAGTGAAAAGGCTTTTCTGAATAAGACACAAACACAAACAAAAACAATTTTTTTTAGATTGTGCAAATTCATTCCCCAATGTTCTTACTGCTGCTGTTTTCTGAGGGTTGCCACACAAAGTTTCATTGTGTTGCACACAATGACAATGAAGTGTCTCATGTCTACAACACAGAAAATCTTTCAGGTGGGCTAACAGCTCTTTAAGGCAGGATGAGCCACATCTATGCAAAGGTTATGGAAAATGGACGACTACTGACTAGGACAAATTACATAAGATAAGTTTACAAAAACATGGCTGAAGAATTAAAGAAACTGGCAAAACAATAAAATTAGACAAGCATATTTAATCAGTCATATCAGCAATAAACAACATGATTGGTTGATACATAATTTATATAGGCTACTGTATGATATGACAGTAAACTCACATATTAGTCTGACTATCTGCTAAAAGATACATTCATGATTGTCCTAACTGCTCTCTACGTATGGAAACATGAAGATACAGAGTGGAATTAAATAATCTTAAACATCGTAAGGTGGCCTTGAGTAATTCACAGATCTAATTAGAGCAAGTTAACACAGTGTTAAGTTATTTATGTTGTTTGTGTCATTATACTCCGTTCCAGAGTATAATGAAATAATGTGTAATCCCTCTAATGAGCTGTCGCTGCAGAAACACACAGGAAGAAAAACCAAGAGGATACACAGAGAAAAAGAAGAGTAGGGTGAAAGAGAGCTGTGATGGAGAAAAGAAAAGAATGCTCCACCTGAGCTTTTGTTACTATGTGACATTTTCTTTGGGTGTGTTGGTGTTTCATGCTGATTTAAAGCCCCTGTTACAGGGCGCATATCTATAGGACCCCAGGTCACCAGACGTCACGCCTGTAGGATCACCAAACAGCAGCCCCCGCCTCTCTTGACCACACTCCTTACTTATTGACTTGTAAATCTTTCTCTCTCCTTTTTGCTCCATGCCACCTCTTTATCTCCCCATTCCCCCTTTTTACTCTCTTTCTCTTAATTTCTTTTCTTTTAATGACCCTCTATTCTCCCTAAAGTCACAGCCAACAACCACAGAGATCTTGAAGATTCCTACAGTAGGTCTGATATGATGTGAAGGACATTATTTGCTTATCCACAACACTTAACAGTACTGTGATTGTTTTGTTTTAGTATGAGTGGTCCCAGTGGAATGGGAATCAAACCTTGACACTTTTCTTTATGCTCAATGCTACTTTCTCAAATGCTGTGTACAATAATACATTTTAATTTGGACAGATTTAATAAAAACCTGAAAAGAACTGGTTGCTATATCCTACTTTGTGTTGTCTGACCAAAAAACAGAATCCAAATCTTTTGAGCAGGTCTTCCTGAGAGTGAAGTGGTGCTGCAACCTGAATCCCTGTTGACCATCTATTTTTCTTGAACTGCTCAGTCTTTTTCCTCCTCTCTCTCCTCTGGCCTGTGGGTCAAATCTCAGAGGCCCACGAGTTACGACCACTTCTCTGCTGTGTATGTGTGAAATTTACTCGAGCCAAGTTCTGTATATCATTCAAGAAGACACAAGTGTTGGCTATCTCAGTGCATGTCTTGAACTGACCCTCTCTTCTTTGAAGCTCCCTGGCCAAGTCTTCACTGCTGCAAGCTTCAACACTAAGAACTGCCATATACCATTGTAATGATTCCTTTGCTTTTCCTGTTAGTGTACAACAGACACTAAATCCCTGGTGGGGATTCAGAGTCTTACTTAATGAAACTTCTGCAGGATGTATTTTCTTTTTTTTTTGCAGTCTTTAATTTACTGGTTGTAACATGTTCTCTTTAACTGCTAAGTCGCCCTGCCTGCTGGCATGTTCACTAATAGTGGAAGATGTTTTCATTGTGTTGTGTGTCCTTGGGTTATTTCATTTATTTGAATTGATATGTTGCTGATTATTGCAGAGAACTCATCACCCACTTTTATTTGTGGATACTTGCTTCATACCAGTTCTCTACTTGAGACTGCCCTGCAAGCAAAAATTTTGGTCTTAAGTCCTCTAGTCGAGTGTATTGAAATTTTCTTCTCTTTTCCTTTTCAAATCAATCCACTAGGATCCACATGATGCCACGTGATTCAAGAAAATTCTACAAAGAAGCTTATAGGACTTTGTCATTATTAGATTATTTTAATGTGATTATCATTAAATGAAAGCATCTCTTGTCCAGAGAAACACTGTACAAAAAGATGGAGGTTTTGCCAATCCACAGTACATTTTATGTGACTATACAGTACAGTGGAGAACAAACCTGATGAAAACAAAATGACTCAAATTATTCATCCTTCCAACAATACTCAATACAGGGCTATACCGTGTGAAACACAGAATCACAAATAGTTTATATCTCTCTACAGCATCAAATCTCAGTATTACTTACAGAGATGACCCCCAGACTGTGACCACAGATCTGACTCCTTGTATGGCTGCAGCATAACAGATGGACTGCTTGCCAGTGTCCTCACATCACTGAGTATCCATCACTCAATTGTGTCTGGCTTATAATGTGCACTGCTTACCCACAACTACCACAGCCCTGGAGGACAGCATTATTTCTATTGTGAACTCTGATTGACTCACATACATGCATTTGATATGGTACAGTGTTCTCATGTTCTCTCTCTCTTTATAGCCCTAAATTGTCTTAGAATTTACTTGTTAAGCATAAATACTAATTTATCATTTTATTATCTTAATATAATAGAACAAGGCAGAAGGAAGGTCAATGGGGAAGTTCAATGAGGCTATGATCATGTTAGCACATTGTAAGAAAATGTCCTTGTAGCCATCAGCTCGTTGGATCCCTGCCATGTTGGCAGCTAAACCCCAGGCTCTCACTCAGCCTGACAGGCCTTTACCCCACGGAGTGCTGGAGCCTCAAATCAATAATAGATCTTGAGATCCTAGTCCTGATGCCCCATCCTGCCCCCAGGCTTCGAGAGAGCACCTTAGACTTCAGGAAAGTTAGTTGTCATCAAAATAGTAAAACTTAAAAAGTTGTGACTGTAGTCCACTTCCCAACTGAAATGACACCAGATTGTTCGTGCATGGCCACAAACGCAGTCTGTTCTGTAGTCTTTGTTACTGAGGTATTTCCATGGGTTGTTCATGTTGTCCGCTTGCATATTTCATATCTCGAACGTGTATGAATGTTATTTGTGAAGCTAACATTATGATTAAAGAACAAGAAAAAGAAGTGAAATCTTACCACTACTGTTTGTTTACAGAGTAGGCGTAAGTCTGCAGAGGAGCAGCTGCAGAGAAGCGAACCCTTCAGAACAGAGTGGGAACAGAGCATGGGGGCCTTAGAGAGACAGGAGCTAAAAAGGCCTGTTTCAGACAGAGGCTGAACTGCATAAAGGGTCAGTATAAGATAAATAAGGAGTTTTTTTAAACTGTAAATCATTTAAAGATGTACAAGTGGAGCGCCAGAATAAAAATATAGACCTGGAAAAGATATGTCCCCTTCAACACTGACAACATTTGTAACAGCTTTCACACAAACAATTACAAAAACATTACGGCTTTTCTAATTTCAGGGAAGACTCTCACTTAAATATAGAAAATTGATCACTGCAGCTGGATAAGAACTTATTGTTAAAGCGTATTTAATTAGAAGGTGGAAGAAGTCACACTTGTAGCACAGTATTATATATGATAACTTTCACTCAAAGTTCAGTGTACATCATGTGATTGAAAACAGTTAATTGTTCCCCGCATCAAACTAATGCAATAACAGTAATCATATTTTAATTATCCATCTTATGTAGCAGCCAACTGATATTGAAGAATGCTGATTTCAATGAAAGTGCTTGGTCTATCCATTCAGTGTCTGTGCTAGACAACCTGTCCTGCTGTTTTTAACCAGCACTTTATGAGCACAGAGCCTCAACCTGGTTTGGAACCCTGAGGTCACGAGGAACGTAATTCATGTTTTTACTTTTTGAAGTGACCTTGACAGAGAGGGGGCCTTACATGGCGATGTCTGTAATGATTATTTTTCTTTTTCTCTTATTAAATTTTATTTTCATCATGCTGTCATGGCAGTAATGCAGTTAAATATACCTAAAGATGACGTAGTCCCCCTGTGCAAATGCCTCTGTACCTCAGCTGCTACCTCCCCACTTCCCCCTCCACTGTTTTTATCACTCTCAGCTTTACTGACACAATGGGAACAGATACAAAATGTTTTTAATTTAAGAAAAAAAGAAACACATTGCAGTCGAGTTCAATCATTCTAAAACTGGAGCTGGGAGAAGAATGTTACTTAATGGAGTGCAATGACTTTTTTTTAAACCAGGACTTTCAAAGACTTTATTCACACATCAAAAGCTAGATCAAAAAGAATACCGAATGCACATGATTTGAAAATATGTACAGTATCAGCAAACTGGTCTCATCTTTGAGCTGTTTACTTCCCCATTTCATGATTCAGCACTCTAGTTTTTGACCTAGATAGCAACAAAGCCCAGACAGAAGAAGACAGAGAGCAATCATGACCAGAGAAATGAGTGGATTGGGAGGTTCTGGTTTCTAGTTCCACCAGCAGGAACAGGAACTTACTGTTGACTGTCGTACAGTAAGTCGTTAGTGTACATAAGAGTAAGTCAGCAGGTAAGACACTCATTGACTGACTGATTCATTCATTCATTAGTGTGTTGGCAGTCTTTGTCCATAAGATAAGTCAACAACACACTGCCTTTTATCCCTACCTGACTTCCTGTCTCCGTGTCCAATCTCCCTTTATTCATTCGTTCACTTCCCCCGAAGGAGCCCTTGATATTATTTCATGTCTTTGTTGGTTTCTTTTGACCCTCCTTTCAGACAGACAGTGATTCATTCATTATGATCTGGTACATTCCGATACAGTGATCAGTATTGTAATGAAGTGAGCTGGGATTGAGCCTAATGCTTTTTACAGCCATTTCACAACCACAGGGAATCAGCGCTGCATGAGAACTGTTAAGCCGTCATCCACCAACATCGCCTACAGGCACATGGGTTATACAGGAGGGTGGTGGAGATTGGGTCATGTTGACACTAACACCAATGTTGAGAATCATAAGAGCAAAATTATCTGGTGAATGTAAAGTACCAAATCTCCCCTTCAAAGATATTTGCAGATGTTCACTTGTCAGGCTACAGGGATAAACTGTCATTCAAGATTAATTTTAAAATCAATTATTCAAGCAGCTGATGTGAGGATTCAAAACTCCCCTCTTCAGTGGTGACCTTATTCTCACATCTGCTGCTGCTCTCAAGCACTGCTGACCCCGCGGTAAGTAGAAAAAAATCTTTCAATTTTACCGGGACAGTAAGTCTATGTTTGAAGAGACCTAAAGTTAATGTTATAAAATCCTACATAAATGAACAAATTTGATGTAAAAGGGTCCACTGACTTGTCACTCACACACATATACAAAGACAGACCCTTAAAGGGGGTGGGTGGGGAAGTTACTGTGCCTACAGGACACAACAGCTGAGGGGTATATCAGTCTATTTTTGTTCTCCACCCATTTAAGTCTCTCAAAAGGAGGTGTGATCATTATGGGGTGCCTGACAGTCTGAGATCACACAAAAGACAGGACAATTTCTTATTTTCTTGTCCTAAGAATTATCTGGAATTATACTGGATGGAATGAATGAGAATCTACTGAAACATCAAGCACATATCCAGATTGTATTTCATTGCCCCACCAAGTTAAAATGAACAGAAACAATGGAAGTGAGATAGTTGGAGCCCACAGCACCACAACAATAGTAAAACAGCATCCGTTTGCTCCAGGTGGTTGTTTTTCCAAGAAATTCTGTAGCAATGGACTGTAGCTACCTATGAGGACACTGACATCATGTCTTCTGGGTTACTTCAGAGAATATGGGGGTGTACATTCTACAATTACACACAAATTACACATAATGGGTTTTAAAGGCTGAAAATGTTATTTTTTCAACTCAGTATCTTTAAAAAGCCTCTTTTTAGTCAAGAAATAATCAATTAAATCAAGGAATTCAGCATCTATCCACCAGATTTTTATCCTAACAGAGTGGAAAAACCACCTAAACAGACGTTCATGTAGAGAACTAATGTTTACAGAAAATATAACTGAATATTTAAATGAATGAATAAATCACTAAGCTAAAGTTGAAATAATCAGAATTTTTCACAGGATTTTTGGTGGCTCATCAAGACATTCCTGGAAGAGTGGGGGTGGGTGGCGTAATTTTGTACCATGACTTTATTTTTCAAAAATCCTTGCTAAAGACCTGCTGTAACTTCTATCTAACGTAAAAAAAGAAGTTGAAAAAAATATTACGATAATATAAAAGCCATTACCCTTCCTCTAATTAAATCGCATAATAGACAGAGACAAAGTGCTCAGAAAAGTTATAAAGGCAGTTTTGCAATAATTGAGACAGATGCTGTAAACTGATCTGCAGCTCACCATGAAGATGATTTGGCCCACAGTACAGTACATGCAGTGTGCAAGAATATGAGAGGAGCAACCTGAAGCGCAGTAACTTGTTGCCACTGCGTTTCCAGAAAGCCCCTCCTTTGACATACTCTTCTGCCTGAGCGTCACTCGTAGTTCACTTCAGTCCAGTCCCCTTCCCTAAACTCAAATACACATTCACACACGTCCACTGTCATCCACATAAACTCACACTCACACACACACACACACACACACACATACACATACACACACTCACTCACAGCGCCAGACGCGCTGTGTTCGCCTGTCGCTTCCAGCACTACTTTTCTTTTCAGAAGACGCACAAGAAGACCTATTGGATGTTACAAACAGCGGCTGTTTTTTTTTTTTTAAACTTTTGTCATATGGAGTTGATAAAAGTGTTAAACTGCGTTTTACCTCTTTCAAAGTGACAACTTTCTTGGGGGATCTTCTCAATTCACCAAACACGGAGCTAATGGGTGAATAAACTGGTTAATTGCATATCAAATTTACGAAGCGCGTAGTTGGATTAAAATAAGCATTTGATGGGGGAAATGAACAATTCCGTGAAATAACTCGCTCCTCCGGACCAAAGGATTTCAAGGTATCAACCATGACAATTCATTACAATGATCTATTCATCTTGAAAGCTTCTTGCTACAGTGCGTAATTTATTTTAATTTCATCTTTGAGTCGAAACGCTTTCTGCAGCCATCGCTCTACAGTTGGTTTGATGAAGCTGAATGGTTTAAGTGCAACTGTGCGCTTGTGTGATGTTGGATAAGAGAGAGAGAGAGAGAGAGAGAGAGAGAGAGAGAGAGAGAGAGTCATTCATTTAATCTGCTGAGCACGCATATGTGCGTGTGTAGACAGCCCAAATGTATGTTTTGTTTGAGACAGGTGCAATGTGTCAGTATGGCTGTAGTGTGAGTCTAAGGACAGAGTGTACCATGTGCTGTATACTGATTGCAAGTCAAATGTGTGATTTTGGTCTCTATAAATAAAATTGACTTGTGTGAGTGTGAGTGTGAGTGTGTGTATGTGTTTGTGTGTGTGTGTGTGTGTGTGTGAGAGAGAGAGACAGAGACAGAGAGAGATCCTATCTGGATTTTAGGACATCTCACTGTGTTGCACTTTGCTGATCTCCATCAATCTTGACTTCCCTTTTCTCTTTGGCAGTGATAACCTTGGTGTAGCTGCTCCTCCTGTGGAGTGAAGATGTATCGAAGCGTGTGTGTACTGGCGGCACTGCTGGCTCTGCTGGTGCTGACACTTGAGGTGCCCAGAGGCCAGGCCTGTCCCAGAAGCTGTAACTGCTACCAGGCCAGCGAAGTCCATTGTACCTTCCGCTCCCTGATTACCATACCTCCTGGCCTGCCTGCACACACACGCCGCATAAACTTAGGGTAAAGGAACACACAAACACATGCTTAAATGTATGAAAGTATGCATACTAAGCACAAATAAGATTTTAAGCTAAATTGCTTTTATTTACCATGCAAACACATGCACAGAGTTTGGAAGCTGGTGTCAAACTACATTTAAGTAATGAGCTAACACGGCAGTAACAATATTTGTTGACTGACTGGCATCATTGGTTGATGATGATGTTTCCATGCTCCTGTAGGTTCAACAGCATCAGCAGGATCCATGACAGTTCACTGGCCGGGCTAAAGAGGGTAGAGCTTCTGATGCTCCACAGCAATGATCTCCACCATCTTCCAGATGCAGTGTTTCGAGACATGAAATCACTGCAGGTAAACAGGAACAGACATACATAGAACTCATCTATATTGCAGGAATAGGAATGAAAAGAGGCAGTGGAGATAAGAGGTGATCCTACAGAAGACTCTGCCTGCTGCTTCTCCTTTAACAGTAGACCTGTCTCTCAGGCAGCTAACAGCAGCCGGCATTGAAAGTGTCCTGAGCTTTCTTTTGCCAAATCAAACTATCAATGCTTGATTATAAAATATATGGGAAAATAAACCAGTATTTCCTCACATACTTAACTTTTGACACTTCAGAAATTAGTGTTTTTACAGGACACAGATATAAAAATGAAACCAAGAGCATGTGTCCACAAAATATACTTTCATCCCTCCCCAGCCTGAGGCAGGCAGGACCATGTGGGGACTCCTGTACTATTTCATGTACTTTGTTGCAGAAGACTCAGCTCTTTAACATTCTGCATGTGTAGTACATATAGTTTACAGTCTGCTTGGCTCTCTACAACTATGAAAGATGAATATACATTAACTGTTTGACAGAAGAAATTCCAGTTTTTAACAACATGAGAAATATGAAGATTTATGGTATTTGTTGAGAGGCTTTGAGAGGACCCAACATTGATAAATGTGAGTCTTGTATACATTTAATTACAAATGGATACATAAAAGGATGAAATTTACAACATTTGATCTGTGAAACCAATATGAAAAGTTATATGATTCTGCTCACTTTGTTCAGCACATTTTTTCTAATTTCTGTACAACTAGCCTAATGCATAATTTATGTGCCATCATTCTTTATACTACTCAGAGACAGGAAACACGCTGGACATTTTAGCAGTAACCTTAGGGCAGAGTTAGCAGTCCATGAGGAAGTGATATTACTCAACAAGCAATTGTTCCCTTCATCTCCCGGGCAGATGCTTATATATTTGCCATTGTGTGATAATAGGATCCATATTTCCATGTGCTGACATCGTCACGTGCCAGATCTGTCAGCAGCTGGAACTTTTCCAGCTAAGTAGTCTCCCCGGAGAGCAGATTTATCATAAGCCTCACAGAAACACAATTCCACAACGAGGTTTTCATGGTGTGCCTTCTTAAATTATAGTGGGTTCTTCACACATGACTAGAATAGCAATAGATCCCCTGGAGTCTTCTGCTTAGGATAAAGGGCTAAATTTCATATTTGAAAAGTTGAGGACCCCCAGTGTTAGAATATCTTTTTAGTTTTCCCTGCTTTGACCTGATAAACATGCAGCATGAATATATCGCTTGGTTATATGCTGTGGGGAGCTGCTGGAAGCTTTCCTTATATTTTTGCTAAAATTTACACAGGGTGCGGTCAATCATTCCTAGTTACAAAGAGTTTTGTCACCCAATCCTTCATCCTCACTCCGATCACCCTCTCATCATTTATCATAAATTCAATTTACAAGCATGTGTCTAGGGATAGAATTATGATCATAGCATATACTTGGTTTCTTCATCAGCTTTGATGTCTATAATTTGATTGCTCTTAATCATTAATTTCTTCTGCTCACTCCATTTCCTCCACCCCCACAGATACTAAAACTGAGCTATAACAAGCTGAGAGAGATCCCTTCATCTCAGACCTTCTCTGGCCTGACCTCACTGCTGCGTCTGTACTTGGATCACAACCTCCTCCAGCACATCCACCCCCGGGCCCTGCTCCAGCTGCCTAGCCTCAGGCTGTTACGTCTGCAAGGGAACAGGCTGCATCAGCTACATCCCCACACTTTTTGCACACTGTCCCTCCTGAATACGTATTACTTCTCTACACTCAGGTGAGCTTTAACAACTGAAGCGTATAATGTAATAATCAGTGTTGGGGAAGTTAGTTTAGTTTTAAAAGTAAGCAGATATGTCCCTACTGGTGGTTCTGACAGTGACACTTGCTTTTGTCTGTAAAGTCTGTGATGGGACAAAATTCAAAACAAACAACTTAATTTGCAAATTTTCACCAAAAAACAGGGAGGGCACATTACTTCTACCCTTAATAAACTGCTCTGTGTGATCTTGACAATCAAAATCATAAAAAAAAACAAATACAGTTAAACTGGTGAAATTACCTCCCACATCTCACATCTGGTAATAGAGACTGATTTTTCACAGAGAACAAATAGTAACATTTCCATCGTTTGTTATTGGTATTTAGATGAATAGCATTGCCTCTTTACCCTCATTCAGATCCACTCATAGTATTACTGCAGAGTATAAACATGCATGTCTTGGGTCTGAGCATAAAGGTGATGATGAAAACGATAAAAACATGATGGATGATTTTCTCACCCCTCATCTGTAACTACCCCCTCCCACTTGTTCATCCATTCCTTCATTCCTCTGTGACTTTGATTCAACCTCTGTGTCCTCCCTCCCCCTCCCCCTCTTCATCTCAATCTCTTTTTTACTGTCTTTCCCTCCTGTAGACACCTAGACCTGTCCAACAACAGTCTAACCACTCTGTCCAGAGCGACCTTACAAACTGCACCCCTGCTGGAGTCTCTTGTGCTGCAGGCTAATCTGTGGAGTTGTGACTGTAGGATGAACTGGTTTCTCCCTTGGAGTCTGGCTCACCCAGGTGACTCTCATGTCTTCAATATTATTTATTTTTTCTCTTGGTGTTTTGTCTCCCACATGCAGTCCTTTAACAATGGACATTCAAGCAGATATGCAAAAAGGTGGTGGTTAATGCAACATGTGGGTTGCTTGGGTGACTGAAAGAGAGGAAAGAGATAAGATGAGGAGAAACATGGGAAATGGACTGAGAAATAGGAGATTCATTTGTTGATAATTGCAGTCTGTAATATGTCTAGTAACTGCTCAGTATATGTCAGATCCAGCCAGATGATAGAAAGATGGGTTCAGTCTGAATTTAGATACATCTGGACTTGTTATCTTGATACCTGTGACATCTCTCCACCTGCTTTTCATTACATGCTCCTCTCAATTTTCGCTCATTTTCTGTATATCTTCCAGTTTGTCTTGTGGCTTTTATTTAGATGTGAAAGAAGGCAGGACTGTGAAATGTCTCTCATTGATATGCTAGACTTAACCTGCCTTGACTAATCCATGATGACAGCATTGATGTGAGTGCAGGCAACTGAAATAAAGGCTAATGATTGCTGTGGAATAATGAAGTGATGCATATTTCTGATTTATGAGTAGATGAAGTAACCATATCTAATTAGTAAGAGATATAAAGGGTAATGGATGCTTAAGAAGATGTGGCATGACTAATATATGACACCACTAATATGTGCAGATAGCTGAAATGTGCACTAATATGTTTGCATAGGTGCTATGATGTTACACACTGTTGACATGCCAGAAATCGTAAGGGTACCTTTTATGACATAATTTTCTCTGTTTCTCTCTTTCAATTAGGCTTAATGAAATGCCCCAGTAGTCCTCAGTGTCCAATGTGTGCCTTGCCCAATTCCCTTCAGGGGCAGGGCTTGCTTGAGCAGACTGAGCTATCTTGCACCTCTCCAGTCATCCCCGCCCCAGGAAGAGACACACCTTTGGAGACAGAACTCAGTGAGATTCAATCAAGTGAATCCTTCAGAGAGCCTTTAGGCATTGCCTCTCTGGGGCTTTCTGACCAACAGGGTTACAGTGTTGATCTGAGCTGCAACATCACTCACTCTACAGACTCTCAGGATATTGCTCCTCTTCCAGATCTTTCCCTTTCATCCCCTTCTCCTCTCCCCCTCGCTATGTCACTCTCCCTGGAATGCCCTGTGGAGAGAGAGAGCTATGAGAATCTTTGGCGGATCCTGGCTTACTATAGTGAGACTGCAGTTCGCCTTGAGAGGGAGATCATGCTGAGTAAAGCCCCGGCGCTGGCCTACCGCTACAGGCAGACAGCAGAGACAGAAGGATATTATCACACTGGAGTTAAAGCTTCTGTTAAAGTCAGACCACAATGGTTACTACAGCCAGCCATTAGCATTCAGCTTAACAGAGCACAGTCCAATGCAAATAGAGTTCACCTTATATACTCAACAAGAGTGTCTGCTCATCCTGACCCTACTGGTCTTCCTTCAACATCCTCCCGAGCTTCTCACCCATGGGTGCTCATTTCAACTAATCATACCACCACAGCACTGGCAGCTGCAGTAGGCGGTCAGGTGGAACTCCCCTGCCCTCTTCTAAGTTCTGGTAATCCCAAAGTACAGTGGATTCTCCCAGACGGATCCCAACTTGTCTCCCCCTCCAGTAGCCAAGATGGTCGGCTACGAGCCTTGGCCTCTGGGTTACTTATACAGAAACTGGAGCTATCAAATGCTGGGATCTATTACTGCATAGCCCGGGCTGGCAGGGATGTAGATGTTCTCTCCCTCCGTTTGGCAGTAGCAGAGTCATCTGTTCCACCTTCAGGAGAGCAAGTGGGACCTCCTGTCACGGGAACTGTTGGGGAGCCCATCAGTCTGTCCTGCAAGGCATCTGGTTCACCAGCACCATACATGAGTTGGGTGTTACCAGATGGAAATATAGTACGGCAGGGATTAGCTGTATCAGGTGGACTCACTATACAATCGAATGGGAGTCTTTCTCTGCTTAAGCCTTCTTTGAAAGACACTGGTCATTACCGCTGCATCGCGGTCAACCAGTATGGTAGTGACTCTCTGTCCATGCAGCTGGAAATAAACCCACGACATCCCCCGCCACTTAGAACATCATTTCCTAGAGGGCCACAGTCAGTGGCTGGCCGGTCAACCAAGATACGAGCCCCTTTACTACGTCAAGTGGAGGAAGGATCGGGAAATGAAGA
Source organism: Thunnus albacares (assembly GCF_914725855.1). Lineage (NCBI taxonomy): Eukaryota > Metazoa > Chordata > Actinopteri > Scombriformes > Scombridae > Thunnus > Thunnus albacares. The sequence goes on from NC_058116.1 coordinate 18,225,306, forward strand.
GGTGGAAGAAGAGAGGACTCTTGTTATCAACAGGAAGCGTCCAAGCCCTCTCCAGCCACCCCCAAAAAGACGTTATCCAATCGGGAAACCTAGAAGACGAGGGCCTGTGAGAGACGGCTCCCTGAGAAGAGGAGGAGGGCCTGTATCCTCCATTGAACAGAGAAGAAACCACTATGACAGCAGACATAGAATCACCGCAAACAAACAAAGAATAGACCCTGCGAAATGGGCTGACATATTGGCTAAGATCCGCCAAAAGACTGTTCCCACTAATAACAGCCAGCCTATCACAGCAGAAAAGACCACAGCTGAACCGGTGGGTGGAGGCAAAGACAGATACACAGGAAGACATGAGGAAGGTCATAATACAGACAGAGATAGAGCAGAGGGAGCAGGGATGGAAGCAGAAACCGAGGGGTCGTCTGTTGATGATGCTGCTCTACAAGAAGAAGGCTTACGGCCCATTTATCCTGTTCACACAGAAACACAGACACACAGAGAGACAAAAACAGACACTGAGACAGATACAGAGATAGAGAGAGGGATTGAGAGGTCAACAAAAACACAGAAAGATCTAGAAAATGAGACAGAGACACACATACAGGCAGAGAAAGGTCCACAGACAGAGACAGTGACAAACTCAGGGACACAGAGAGATCCTGTCACCTCTAAGCTGTTGACTAGAACCAATGAAATTGTCTCAGAACCAGTTGAAGGAGAGGAGCGAGAAACAAACCCCATCCCATCTAGATCCAGGCCTCAGAACCCCCGGCAGGGACACTTCCCTAATTTGGTACCAAACTTGCGGCCTCAAGGCCCTCTCTCTCGCAGGAGGATCGGACAGCGAAGACGAATCATCAACAGGCCCAGGGGTCGACCTATCACCCCACCCCGACCTATCCCTGACCCTACAAACCCGAGGTCAATAACTGTGACACCTGACACCACCACAGATCAAATGAATGTATTGTTGCTGGCCTCAACAACCACATCTCCGGCTACTTTATTGACACAGAGTGACCATATTAAGACTCTTGTTTCTACTCCAAATGGCGTGGTACTGAACTTTCTGTCTCCCACTGTTCCTAACACTCCTGGTATCTCCACATCAGAATCTGCCTCCCCCTCACTGACTCCCTCCTCTCCCGTCTCATTATCCCACTCTCACACAAAGACACATACAGACATGATGACTCACTCAGTCAACGGACCAGACACTGCAGTGTTCACTCTCTTTAACACTAGAATACCGGTATCCACTTACTCTAATATTGTGACGACACAGACGCACATGCCAGTGACGCATGCCAAGACACGTACACAGGGCATACACCCACAAACAGCCACAGGAGAAGATGTTGATAGACCCCCAAGTGAAGACAGTGCAGAGCTGGAAAGGAATTCGTTGGATGTACCACATGCATCTCAATCCTCCACCACTCTCTCATCCACTCGCTCCTCTGTTGTTTCCTCAACAACAACCACTTCAACCACTCTCAAGAGAACTCGTCTGACTACTTCTATTGGAAGCACTACAAGTATATCTACTACTGGAGCGAGTGATACACTTCTCACAACAACTACAAATACTCCTATGACTACAAATCCCATCACGTCAACTCCAACTACTAAGATTATTCCAATGTATAGCACCGCCTCTACTACTACTACTACTACTACTACAAGTCCTGCTCTTACATCTACTGCTCCCACTACCACTATTACTTCTTCAACTAGCCCCTCTACCACTACAGCTACCCCTCCTACTAGTACTTTTACCACAACCACTACTGCTAGTAGTACTACAATCTCATCCAAAGCTATTCCCACAACTCTTAAACCCACTACTTCAACTACTTCTACAACTATTAAAACTACTACTCCTACTCCTAGTACTAGTACCATCTCTGCCAAAACTCCTCCAACTACTGCTTTGGCAGCTAAACCTTATACACACTCTGCTACTACTATAACAATGACAACAAGTACCACAGCATCATCTAGAGAGAGGCCAAATGTTGACCAAGTTGACTCCAGAGGGAGGCCTGTTTCTGGCACTCCAAACCAGAGCCGATCCCCTACTGATTGGAAGAACCCTGCAGCTAATTCTATTCCAGATTCACACAGCAGCAGGCCACACTGGCCACCCTCTCCTTCTCTCCCTGCTGTCCCCAGGGTGAGTTGAAATCGATTCAAACAACATAATCTTGCTATTTTGTAGATAGTCTTACCCAAAATGGGTCTTAAAGCAAGCCCATACGTTATGACAAGAGTAGAAGCAAACTAGGACAACAATCTGTTCTTTATTTGTTAATTTAACTGCAAATTTATTTAATGTTCCAGTTTTTCTGCTCCTCATTCATTCAGTTAATCATTTCTTTAAGTGCAGTCTTAAATGTCGTTTGAAGATCATATATATAGTTATTTGTCTTTGTTGTCAGCTAAGTGGAAGTCAAATTAACATTTCTTTTCTAAGTGAGTGCTGGCCCAGAAAATAGCAAGACACATATGCACACACACACACACAAACACACACAACACACAACTGTGCAAGCCTCCGGGCAAAAGCTTAGCAAAAAATGCATAAGAGATCTGAAAATAGTCTAATCTGTATCCACATGACCTGCTATTAAACCTAAGGGATGTTTATGACAATTTTTCAATTTCATGGATTTTCCAGAGCTCTACCAGGGTCACTGTCAGATCTAAAGAAGAGATGAAAAACATATGTTCCATAATCAACATCATTATGTGTTTTGAGAACCTAATCCAAATGGATTTAAAATAATCAATTATTAATTAATTTCCAGAGCTATGTTGGCAAGCTTTAGCAAACCAAATCGCTGGGTTCACCACCAGTGACTAATTCTAAATCTGGGATCACAATAATGCCATATTGAATTTATTAACCTATTCTACAATAATGCTCAAAATCTTCACTGTTTAAAAAAAATACAAGTAATTACAAACTCTTCACAGAAAGTTTTAATAAACAGTTTACCTAATCGTGTCAGCACCTGTCAGTTTTTAAGTTGGGTATTGACTGGGTACTGATGTGTAATGGTCTGTATCCTTACCTCCATAACTAAGTTCTGATTAATCTATTTATAGTTTTGTTTTAGTTGGTTGTTGGTTTACAGGTTTCCTCTCATTTTTTTGTACAAATAGCAATTTTTGTATTTGTGGTCATAATACAGATATTGGTATTTTTGCTAGTAGACAGTTCTCATTTTTTTAAATTCATTGTGGCTATGCTATCTAGTTGAAAAATTAAAACTATAAGACCAACACAATGCTGCAGCTTTGCAAGTTGAAGAACTTTCATTAGTAGAGCCCTGCTCTCAGATGTCTCCTAACAGTTTTTAAGAATCATTAATTCTATTATTCATTACTTTATTTGCTACTAAAATCTGTATAATCTTTTTCATAGGCCCCAGTTGTGAGATCTAGACCAAGGATTTCAGACCCACACATCAGGACAGTGTCAGTCGCAGCAGAGAGCACTGCCAGGCTGGCTTGTGAAGCTCAGGGAGAGCCGAAACCCACCATCACATGGACCAAGGTTGCTACAGGTATACAGTGCAGCAGATACGCACACATTTATTTCAGCATACACATGTGCACACAAACAAAACACCCTTCAGTGCATGAAAATATAATTCAGGGAGCAGTTTTACCTTCAATTTACGTTTATGTGAAATATCCACCTGGAAGCCTGTTAAAACTGGTTCATGGACTGGTG